>NC_046318.1:33426942-33524442 GCF_009819535.1 Lacerta agilis
TCCAAAGAGATCAAGGGGTTTCTGCCCACTACTCCCATCCCACAAACTTTATCCTTTGAAGTAGGCTATGCTGAGGAGTGAATGGTCCTCTAGGTCCTAGTCCAACAGTCTACCTTCTGTTGTGTGCTCTGCTCATGGGCTGATTCAGAAATCACCACCACCACCACCCCAAATATATCTACAGCACTGAGCTCAAGGGATCCCAATTTCCTCACCAACGGAGAAGGGAAAAGATATATGCAAAAGGTAAGAAAAAAAGAATAACACAATGAGTATTTTTATCTCCCCTCTACAGCAATACAGAACTAGCAAGGACATTATGGGCATCTGGTGCCCCAATGTGCATTGCTCTGTATGAATGGTAAGCACAGAAATCTACCACTGATCCCATTGGCACATTTCCCAAATGTTCATCTAATGTAATGACAACTCTTACAGGGATAGTACTACTGGTGCACATTGCTGAGCAAATCCATTCATGCACTTTCTACTAGTTTTGGCTAGTGAGCTTACTGTGGTTCTTCCCCAATGAGCAATATTATTCACATAAGAATGTTCAGAAGACTTTGCATTGCTGGTGAAGAGATCTCCGTCAGCTAATAGAGAATGCAGCAGCTTAGGCTTGACTAGAGCACAGAGAAGACACCATGTTCCTCCAGTCATAATGTGCTGGCTGCCAGTTTACTCCTGGTTTCACTTGAGGTGGTGGCCCTTACCTTTAAAGCCCTGAATGTCCTGGATCCTACATACCTCCAGGATGGGGAAACTGTGGCCTCCCAGAAGTTGCAGGACAATTCCCAACATCCCTGACTGAAGTTGTTGGGAACTGCAGAAAATCTTCTAGTGGGGCACAGGTTTTCCCTCCTCTGCACTATAGGTTCCTCTGGGCTCACTGAGGTTATCTGAGGAGGTTCACTCAGCAGAAATCCCTCAGTGGTAGGATCTAAGAGAGATGAATGTTGTGGAGCTCATACTATGGAATTTCCTACACTCAAGAGTTCAGTTTGACACCACACATCTTAAGTTTCCAAGATCAGTTGAAAATGCTTCCAGTTTTTAAGTCATCTGTAAGTGCTTGCCAGTTAGGATTGTTTTAAGGGTTATTCTGTTTTGTGTATCATTGTACAGTGGTACCTCGGGTTAAGTACTTAATTTGTTCCGGAGGTCCGTTCTTAACCTGAAGCGTACTTAATCTGAAGCACCACTTTAGCTAATGGGACCTCCTGCTGCGGCTGCGCCGCCAGAGCACGATTTCTGTTCTTAAGTGGAGTTTTTAACCTGAAGCGTACTTAACCTGAAGCATACTTAACCCGAGGTACCACTGTGTTCACTTCCAATGGTTTTGAACCTTGCTAAATCTATCAGTCAGTCAATGGCCATCTGTGTCACATCCGAGGATTCTGTACCTCACATGCAAGTGATGGCAGCACACCACACAATACCTCTACTGAACCTCTAGCGTTGAAAGGAAATGCTGGATAACAACTTGAGGATAAAATGTCCAGAAACCCATGCTTGTTATGTTCCATATTCTAAAAAAAAATATGGCAATGATGTTTATGGTTTGTGAGCAGAAAATGCAAAGGACCTGCAGCTCTTCTGCTCATGGTCTGCTTCTAACACAATCTGCAGTCTCAACATGCTGCACACCATGATCAGGCCTAAACAGTATTTCACAGATACTAAAAGACCAGCCGATCTAAAGAAAGATGCAAAGGTTCTACTTTATGCGTGTTTGAAAACATCACCATTTAATTTTCCCTGATTAGCCTGAAACTAAGTGTAAAACAAAATTCTATGTGCCTTTTCTGTTCCTCCTGTCACTTTGAGGACATTACAGTTAGGGGAAATGAGCATGTCAATGAACTGATTTTTCTAACAATAATTCTACCACTGAGGTCCAGCGCCAAGGGCCTTCTGGTGGTTCCCTCGTTGTGAGAAACCAAGTTACAGGGAACCAGGCAGAGGGCCTTCTCGGTAGTGGCACCCGCCATGTGGAACGCCCTCCCACCAGATGTCAAAGAGAACAACTACCAGACTTTTAGAAGACATCTGAAGGCAGCCCTGTTTAGGGAAGCTTTTAATGTTTGATGGATTACTGTATTTTAATATTTTGTTGGAAGCCACCCAGAGTGGCTGGGGAAACCCAGCCAGATGGGTGGGGTATAAATAATAAATTATTATTATTATTATTATTATTATTATTATTATTATTATTATTATTAAGAACTTTCCTTCATATTCTTAGAAACTTTTACAGGTAAATATCTTTATAATACTCATTTTAGAGGTACCTCAGAAGTTATATAGTAAAGTCAAATTGTTCCTGTTATTCTCTGATCTAATGCTTTAATATTTTGTTTGTGCTTAGCATTGCTAAATTCAAGGTGAAGCTTGACAGAAGAGTTATCCTTATCATATTATTAAAATTGTGCAGTACAGCTGGGAAGTGCAGGGGAAAAGGCACTGATAATTGCATGACAAGGTACAAAGCTATACACAGAGCATATTTTACCGGGAGCTAAACCTATAGCACACCTTGTTCAATCTCTGCGATACATGCTTTATTCTAGATTTCTGCAATCTGCTCTAAAGTCTACAAAGTACTCCTATACATTTCCTCAAAAATATATGGAAAATATTTCATCTCTAGACTGTCAAAAGATTATGGTGCTGTTTCTTTTACAACGTACTCAATAAATGTGTTGTATTATATAAACACTGATCAAAGCAAAGAGTCATGAGAGCATTTGTGATACCAAGCATTCTAAATCCATAAATGTCAAAAAGTACCTTGCTATAAATCTCTTCCCATAATGTACTATATACAGTAATACAAAGAAGGGTAGGGGAGAAAAGGAGGAGACTGAAAAAGGATCTAACATCTATGCAACCATCTCCCTTTCCAAAGGCATGTTCAAGGTGCACATGGCAAGTGTCAAATCTCTTCCAAATGATACCCTAGACTAGAGCATCCTTCGACCAACCTGGTGTCTTCCAAATGTTGGGCTACAACTCCCATTATCTTTCATCAGCATAGCTTGATAAGGATGGAAGTTATAGTCCAGCAACATCTGAAGGTTGTTGGTGAATGATACATTTATCATCACTGCTTGATGAGCTAGGATAACTGTTCTTATTTTGTTTCACAAACACACACACAAATTTAACAACAATACAATTTGTCACATTGCCTTCAAGAACTAATGTGGTGCCTTTCAGAACTAAACTGTAACTAAAAAAAGTGAGGTGTACACTTACAAATTTTATTATATATTCACGTAGCCAAAATCCAGAACAAAGTTATTGCTGACTACTAATCATTCACTAATGTAAGGAAGTCTTTTGAAAGAGCAGAGATATTCATTTACACTTACAGTGGTGCCCCGCTAGACGAATGCCTCACTAGATGAAAAACTTGCTAGACGAACAACATTCGCTAGCGGAAGGCTGCCCCGCAAGACGAAAATGTCAATGGGGCTGCCTCGCAAGATGGATTTTTTTTTGCGCAAAAACCTCCGCGCTGCATTGCCGCTTCGCTAGACGAAAAATTCGCTCTACGAAGACACTCGTAGAACGAATTATTTTCATCTAGCGGGGCACCACTGTATACTGCTCCACTCCAACAAACTCAGGATGTTGTCCATTGTTTAGCATTTTATTCCCACAACAACCCTTTAAGGATGGTTAGGGTGAGACAATAGTGACTTATCCAAGGTAACTCAATGAGGTTCATAGCTGAGTACAGAGTTGAAGAGGGATGTCCCCAGTCCTAGTCTGGGATTCTAACTGCTGTGCATCACTGCCTCCAGAATTGGAGACTTACTCAATTCACTTATAAAAAAAGAAAAGTAACTGAAGATTTTAAACTAGGACTGCAACATTTAAGGCAATTAATCATTTATATTAATCAATTAAAGTAACACATTTTGATAAACTAAAAATACGCCTCTGATTAATGGGTTCAATTCTGGGGGGGAAAGTTTAAAATAAAAGTACTTATAATAACTGTATGACTGCGTATAGGGGAAATACTTCTTCTAAGATTATTCTTTCTACACGCATGTATCACCTTAAAGAGGCTTTTTTTCTTATTTACAAATGTATGCATATGTTTCACTGCATGAGTAAATTAATGAAAAAGTGCATTATTTCACTCAAGTACCCTAATTTAACAAATGATATGGAAGAACAGGAAAGTCAGGAGATTTTTCCACACAAAAATCACGATAAAATCTTTCAGATCTGCTGGATATGATTTGAAACCTGGAGGGCTAGCTAGTCATATCATGTATATCCCATGGTGTGCACACTGTTTAATTTCCTGAGGGAAGCATTCGGTGGATAGACTGGCAGCTTTTCTTCCCCTTTTTATTATCATCCTATGAGATATCCACAACTACAATTTACCAGGAATGGTAGTGACTGTTGTAGCTCACCTGTAATGGCATCTCTACCTCGGAGACTTTGGGCATGCTGCTGGCAAATGGCAACATATCAACCAATGTGTGCAGGCATACAGGTTCTGTGTAAATAAATGTACCCTAAGTGACATCACAGCATTTGGGCACACTGTGCACAGGAAATAGCCAAGTTTCTCCCACACAACAATTTTACAGGAATTAACCATGCAATGATATTTATGTCCAAAGAACAGTTCTCCCATAATCTCACAGTTACTGTTGCAGACAGTCGAGACCATATGTTTATCACCAGTGAATCTAAATGCACAAGATTGACTTTTCTAAAAGGGGAGAGGATATGATGAGTGAGGGGACAACAGCCACTCCTAGAGTTCTCTTCCTAAGAAACATAACCACATAGAGACACTCTAAGGCAGACAAGCCATTCACACAAGGGTGTGGTGATGGCATCCTTTATAAATGAAAATGGCAGTGGATATGTAAACAAAATAGCTGGTTTATGCTGAATTCCTTCTTCATGTGGTCCTATAGTGAAGTGCATGATGCAGAACTCTTCAGTAAGTCTTCTTTGTTCATTGAAATAAACACATTAATTAGTCAAGTGCATTAGCTCTGCTGCCCCTAATCACCATTCTTTTCACTCTTGTGAAGCTAGGAGCATCCTGCTGTTAGGGGCTGGCTGGACACTGAGGAATGGTGGCTGGATTCTGATGGGTGAGCATTGGGAGAAGATGGGTTGGAGACTGACTTGGAAGAATGGATCAGTGGTCTGGGACAGCCTGTAACAGCCAGGAGATGAGAGTCAGAGACAGGAGAAGCTGTAGGATTGGAGAGTGAAGAACAGATTCAGCAGGAGGGGGAGATAGGTTAGGCTGGTGTACAGTCAAGGGCTCCACACCTCCTCCTCATCCTGCCCCCACCTCTCCTGCAACACTGTCTCCCAGGACCAGAAGAGGATTGAAGAGGGAGGGGCAGAAACGCATTACACCTACAGATGCAGTCTTTGCCTGCTTTTGCACAGCTCTGATCGGGGAGATACATAAACTGAGGTTGGGGACGGGTCTTTTTGTTGCGGCAACTGCCTCATTGGGTGCACACCAAAGAGTAGCTGAGAGATCTAGGAATGTGGGACATGTCCTTTCCTAACTTGTAAGTGTACTTTTGACAATAAAGAGTTTAATTCCTCACTCTGAACATTCCTTGCCTGACAGCACCGTGACATTCTAGGACCTTGGAAAAGCAGCTTTTCTGAAATGCACAAGTTCGTCCTCCGTTTCATGGAGGGTGACAGCAGTGGCAATGGGGAAGTTATTAAACTTGTACCCAAAGGCCCCCTTCACATGTTTTCTTTCAGAGGAAGAAGAGCACCTGAAGAGGCTTTGCAAGTAAAAAAAAAGTACATTCCGGTTATCTGTATGAATCTGCGATTATATTTGGTAGATGAAAAACTCTAGCAGAACTAGGACCAGAAGTTGCAAAAATAAACTCTTGCTATCCACAGTAAATTCACATTATGTAAGTACCAAAAAATGCTTGGTGCATTTTTTGCTCCTTTTTTGCTAACCATTGAGCACACCCTTCTACACAACAGCTCTTCAAGTAACTATTGCTCCAGTCAATGACATACACAAGTAGTTTCCAGGAATATTACTGACAGTGAGCTACCAAATGTCTAATGCCCTTGAACACAGAGGATAATGTGCCAGTTTTGAGATACATCCAAGCTGACAATAAATCAGTATCACAGTTGTAACAATCTGAAGCAAAATACCTTGGAGGACTTGTTTTCTCTGCGAAAAAAGTTACATTTTTATGACAAATCAAACTGGGTAGTGATCAACATGTTCTTCGGAGCATCATGTATTTGTTCAACTGCACAGGCGATGTTGTTATTTTAATTACACAAATGCTGAAAATTTTGGTTTTGACCATTAAGCAAGTAGAGACTATGAAATCTGTCCATCAGGGCAGGGTGACTTGGAATTAAGAAGACATTATGAACCCCTGCTCAGCAGCATCGCCAAGAGTCTCTGTGATTTTTCACCCCTGCAGTGAGCTCTGAATAGACAGTTATCTGAGGCTTTGCTTCTGAATAAACACAAAGGACAGGAACTCTTCTTCACAATACTGCATTCAGTTAGAATTGCCTGGCTTGTTTTTTGGGCATGTTAAGTGCAAAGCTGCTAAGGAGATAGAACTGACTTCTAAGTCAGGATTCTTTCTCCAGTGGACAAATAATACTCCATTTTATGAAGCAGGCAAACTTTTATTGGTCTCAGATGACCAGAATACGTGAAATTTACTCACTTTGTTGTGCTGGAAACAATGGACTGGGAGTCCAAACATGCTCTCAATCTCCTCCCATCCTCTCTCAAAACCTCTTTTCTGCATATGCTCTGAAACCCAGGACCTTGCGCAAGCCAGTAAGTAACATGTTACTAGGTAACTAGGTACTAGTAACATGTTACTTACTGGCTTGCACAAGGTCCTGGGTTTCAGAGCATTACCTTTATTAATTTTGTTTTAAAGTCAGTGTGCATTACTGTTGCTTTTTCTTTCCCCCTAACCATTAATCTCTAGAATGCTTTCCACATGTAAAATTGTACCAAATGTAGCCAATGCAGTGGGACAACACTGCAGAGCTTCTCTTCTGACACCATTGCGGCTGCCACTTATCTGGATGGTGTGTGGGGGGGTGGGGCAGGAGTGAAGTAAGAGCTGCACATGCACACCAGTGAAGCTCCTGCCTGTGTGCTTACACAGCCCAGCCCACACCGTGCCCATGAGTCTGCCCTACCAGACCTACCAGTGACGCCAGTGTTGGGAAGCCAACTCTACCACACATCTCCACTGCAACTGACTTGACACTCCTGGGCTGTATGGTTGCTAAAGCTACTCCTTGCATGATAAGGTTATTTTATAAGGATTTGTTAAGTTCTGTGTTCACAGGACTATGGGAACCTACAGGTGAAACTTGAAAAATTAGAATATCGTGGAAAGCTTCATTTCTTTCAGTAATTCAACTTAAAAGGTGAAACTAATATATGAGATAGACTCGTGACATGCAAAGCGAGATATGTCAAGTCTTTGTTTGTTATAATTGTGATGATTATGGCGTACAGCTGATGAGAACCCCAAATTCACAATTTCAACTTTGGGGTTTTCATCAGCTGTACGCCATAATCATAACAATTATAACAAACAAAGACTTGACATATCTCACTTTGCAAGTCATGAGTCTATCTCATATATTAAATTCCAGTAGCTAATGAAAACAATTGCTTACATAAATGGACTTTTCCATGATATTCTAATTTTTCAAGTTTCACCTGTATATCCAAAGTTTCTCCCTTTATTATTTTCCCCTGAAGCTGGGCCGAAGGGACTTGTGCTGGTTCTCTAGCAGTCACAGTCCTCTAGCAGTTGAACAGTCTAGAGTAGGGCATGAGGTTCATTCTGTCTGGTGGCAACCTATTGTAATTCTTCCCTCCCCCTCTTTTTTTTGGGGGGGGGGGCGGAGAATCTTATACAAACATGGGAGTCTGCCTGTAAGGAATTGTCTCCCCTAATCACATAAGGTAACACAAGTATGGGTATGTCTGGGAAACAGGCATGCAAAATCTTGTACAAATCAAATCACTAGTGAGCTATACATAGAACTGAGAGTATGTTCTGAATAAGATGTTCTCGTTAAAATATTGTACTGTACATTGTGATTTGTTCCCCATATATGAACCCTTTGTTTTAGATACCTATATGCTTGATCATGCAAGATGCTTTATGCAGAACATTAATTTGAGTGTTATGTGTCCATATATATATATCCTTATGAACTTATTTTAATATTCTGTTTTTGATGATAGCCAGAACGACAACATTTTTGGTTCATCAAACTCTGCTGTACAATTACATGAATTTACTTTTAATAAATTACCATCTTTGCATATATCAGTCAAACCACAAAGGCTAAATACTTGCAAACAAAATGCATTATTAATTTAATTGTCACAGCCTATTTAGCTAACTTCCATTAGTATTTGCTATAATACACAATGTATAAAAGAGCAGAATGAATTTAAACCATAAAGAAACAGCTGATTTAATGGGCCTAGATAATGGGTTTGGGGTTTTGTTTTTGTGCAGAACTGTAGCCAAAAAAACTAGTATTCTAACAGGTCAAGAAGAAATGGGAAGCTTTGTTCAAGATTACACAGGTATGGGAATGCTATACTACATAGATCAAACAACATTCTACTATATAATGTACCTGAATGTTCACAATGTTAAAAAAAAAATCTAGATTTTTCACGTCTATGCCTTTTCCTGTAAGGCAGTCTAGTACAGTATCATCTGAGTGCCTTCTTTGAAATACCTTCCCTTAACAAAGGCTGAGAAGAAGCTCTTAAGTAGGCTAATAAAATGTTTTCTCTGTGTATTTGTTGTGTGTGGGAAGGGGAGGACACAAAAAACGGTTAGGTGGCTTCTGTATGTATTTTTTTTTTTGCAGGTAGGGGCTTGTGAAGCATGGTGTGTGTGTGGGGGGGGAGATTTGGGGCCCCCAAGATACATTCCTTTCAAACTGGAGGTGGGGGGTAGCTCCATTTTAAAATGGAGGAATGAAGTAGGGAAAATATGTTTTGCGTTGCACTGAGGTTTCCCTACCTGTTCACCAGATTGCTGCTTGGCTGAATATGGAGCTGAATTTTAATCAGCCATATCCAAATCACTTAAATGGAAGGCTTTTTAAAAATGCTTAGTCCGGTTCAACCTCTTGATTAAGTGTTTCTTCAAGCCCATCAAAAACTTCCAAAAAGGACAATTGCAAAAAAGGTGAGCATTTCAACAATCCACGTACTGCTCAAATCTAAGCCATCACAGACAAGGGACTGCTAGTGGGAAATTAAATTGTGGCTGCAGGCCTGCCAGAACTATTCAGCTTTACAGAATATTAAGGGGAAATGCCACATTTTCCATGAAAAGAATTGCCAACAGGAAAAACTTCACTTCTATAAACATGTTTGGATCTGCTTTGTGTGTTGTTGTTTTTTAACAAATAAAAATAAAGCACATATCTGTCATATCCATCACTAGTTCAGGTAAGGTCTAAGTGCAAAATGTTGGTGGCCTGATCTTGTCAAGTTGCTTCTAAGGCCACATGCGATTAAAATTTGAAAGAAGAAGAACATCATCATCATGTTATTCTACTGCAAGCTAGTACTTACTGATCTAGTCAAAATGCTTTGAAGTAGTATGAGAGACAGAGAGGAGAAACAGGATCACCCAGAAGGACTTCAGAAAAACAGGAAATAGCAGCCTAACTCCATACCGCTACAGATTAAAACACTCCTTGTTTATTTTATTTATTTATTTTATCTGAGGTGACACCTAAAAATCATACCTCCTAGGCTCAGATAGTATATCTGAATACCTACAGTATGATTTTTTTATGGTACATATAGTCAAAAGGGTGGCATAAGTGACTTTTATATAGTATTTATGATAATTATATAGTAACTGCACCTCAGTCGATATATATATTTCTAGAGAGCTGGAAATGAAATAAAACACAAGAAGAAAGTGCTGCAGAATCCAATTCTGCTTCCAGAACAGCCATCCTTTATACAGTAAAGCAAACTCATCTAGCCCTAACAGGGTACACCTGTTGTTTCATGCAAGCAGTGAGTTCCCCCATCTCACTTTGTGCTTAGCTCAAGATCTTTCTGATATAAAATTATAAATAGTGGCTAGCGAAAAGTTTTTCTCCCTTTCACATAATACTAGAACTCTAGTTGGAATGGTGGAAGATTCATCTGATGTAAAAGCGACTAGAAGATAACTAATGACACACTGACTATTTTAAAAGTTTCCAGAGATCAACTTGGAAATAAAAAAAGAATCCACTCTGAGGAAACTGGGACAGTAAAGAACGGACTAATCCAGTGGCACTTTGAGGATATCAATAACATTATCTGTAATGTCAGCCTTATTAATCGTGTTTGCTTATGACTCCCCATCAAAGAGATAAAGCAAAGAGGGGCCTTTTTTGGGAATCAACAGCTTGTTACAAGAAGAAAAAAGACATAAATGGCTAATTCTTTTAACTGAGAGAGATGAACAGCTTCAGATATTAGTAGGTATCTCAATAAAAAAGCAAACATCAAAATTCCCTGATGATAACAAATACTCAATCTGCTGATGTAGTCATTTATTTGCTTTTAACTTGTTTTTACTGTCTGGTTTTATGTTTTTATATTGTTGGAAACATCTGTGATAGATTTTTATGATACAGCGGTATATAAATATTTTTATAAAAAATAAAATAAATGGCCAGCTGAACCTGATGGGAGAGGTAATTCCAAGGGGGCAGCAGCTTGGCAAAGGTGGCTTCAGACCTTGAAATCTTAAATAGGAGCAAATGTTGATTGATTTGGTTAAAGCAAACAATTAAATGCGTAATTAATGCATAGATGAGTGGGGGGGCTCAAACTATTAACTTTATTTAAAGAATTCTGGCAGTGTGAGGGGATTTGACTAGATGATCTGTAAAGACCCCTCCACCTTCTAATGCAAGTATTCAGTCCTATTAACAATGAATCCTCTGTTAAACACCTATAACCTTTTGTGGTGTTGTCAAGTGGCTATGCTATACTGCTCATAACACAGAGAGGGCAAGCCTCTTAATAGTATTCTGCCTTCTCATTTCAAGCCATGTATTGCCATATAGTGATAATATATCACACCTGGAGTGATGGGAGAGCAAGAGAGAGGCTTAACTTATTCTCCCCCCCCACACACACACACTGGGCCATAGCAGCTATTTGGACAAGTGAGTAACAGGTCAAAATTATGTCTATGTACCATTACCACCTCTCTTTTGCATGCACACAGAAACAAACAAGGATGCAGCTCAGTGTAACATTTCCAGAACGGCTTTTCACCTATAGCTTGATTTGTATATCAACAGAGCTGTAAAATAGTTACTTTACCTTTCTTTTGGTGTGCCAACTCCGTGTTTTCCAAGTAAGTGAGTATTTAGGTGCTTCTTCATTACAAACGCCACCCTGAAAAACAAAATTAGTTTTTTTTTGTTATCTTTCCAGCTTTGAGAATTTATTTCCCCTAAATATCATGCATTCACAATATTACATACTCTGGGAATTTTGCAGGGGTGCAGCCTAACAGCACAGTACAGGGGAGGTACCAAAAGACCATGAAAAATCCTGAATACACAAACACAGTTTTATTTCTTTATACAAAATAAATACACATACTGCCCAAGGATGAGATTTTTGATCCCCCCCCCAGGCTCTTGCTATGTAAGAAATATTAAGAACATGGTTAGTGGTCAATGTCAACACTGCAACCACATGTGCTGAGTTCACCAAAGGATATATCAGAATAGTATTACCGGTAGTAACAATTTCATTTGTTTTGCTAGAAGCCATAACAAAGGTAAAGACGTTCAGAGTTGAGCCACAAATTTGGCTCTTACACCCAACACAAACAGAGGAACACACAATGTAACATAATTTTCCTTAACCAACAGAAAAAAAGCACACAAACTTACTTGATGTAACAAAAAAATTCCTGAGGCTAAATTCAGACATATATTTTTCACATGGATAGGGGATAGTGGTTAATGTAGTGAACACTGTATTCTATACCACTTTTACAAAACACACTGAAAGGGTGTTCTAAGAGTAATTTCTGATAGTGGCCAACCAGAAAGGTAGAGGGCATTAACACAGAGTCTTAATTCTTTAAAAGCAAATCCACATAGAACCAAAGTAATTAACTCCAAATAGTTAGCTTTCTCCTGGTTCATCTTAATACATGGGTACAGCCTAGATAATGGACAGTTAACATATCAGTCAAATAAGCTCTCACACACAAACAAAAACCATATCCACAATTTACATGTTGAATGGATTGTAATCAGCTCACTATCATATTCTCTAGCAAGTGTATGTTTTGCAATAACGTGCTTTTGAGAATTTAAGGGTGAGCCATGAGCTATGGAAACCAGACGTGAAGAAGGCAGAACAAGCATTCCAGTATGGAAATTAAAGAGCCAAACTTGTATTCTAGCCTGGATACAAGGCCAAACCATTTATGCATGGGTATTGCAGCAGGAATGCTAACAAGTAGGACCAAAACTTTCTTCAGAAAGAAATTTTGAACATTCTCCAACTCTTGGACTGATGATTGGCAGAGACCTTAAAGTTCTACAATATATAATATTGGGTGTGGGGGGAGAGAACAACCTTAGGCAATAAAATGTTAAGGGCTGGAGCAACAACTTGTCTCCCTTTGTATAAAAAGAGCTTTAGGATCGCTCATATAATATGACTTGCATTAATGAGAATAGCATCCTAGTGTATTACGAATGAGCAGTGAAACGGACCCATAAATAGCAAAAAAGTTTGTCATATAGGGTTGTTAGAAATTGCCCAGTTAAATGTGAGAGATCTCTTACCCAAATACAACTACTTTAGTTTTAGTAAAATTAATGTGAAACTGTTCCTTCTCACAAAAGTTAGCCAGCAGGTCCACCTGCTTTTACAAACCACCCATGGCAACATAATATAACCATAAAACCTGCACAAAAGAGGATACCGAGCTTTCCATTTCCTATGGCCGTGGGAGCGCACACCCAGTTTCCCAAGCAATTTAGCCAGACATAAAATATAAAAGCTGGAAAGGGAGGGTACCAAAACACACCCCTGTATGACTCCCTTCATTGCTGAGCTTGGGGTCTGTTAGAAGACCATTCCTACTTACTCTTTGTTTTTGACAGTAGGATCTTTATACAGATACCAAGGGCATGCAATTTGCCCTACAGATAGTTTCTGTCTCTCAAATCAAAAGCATGTGCTGGCTGGGGCCGTCAGACGGTGTCAGGTTGACAAAAGCTGCTCTCAGCATAAGTATCATACCAAGCCATGATGGGAGGTCTTTGCACACCTTCACATCACTATCCAGCCTGCCCACCACTAGGTCAAGAAATGGAAGCTTCCTTGTTCAAGTAGGGGACTGATCACTGGATAAAGAATGCACAAAAGGGCCCCTTTTCTCCAAAGGTCTGGCACACTGAGTGGGGTGGGGAGTAGAATAGAGCTATGTTATTCCTTCTGAGGAAGCTTACACCTATCGGCACACCCATCACACTGTGAAAAAGCACATTCTAATCTAAGTCCTTCTCGGGAGAGGGTTTTCATTTTGTTTTGAATCCTACAGATACTTGGCAACAAGCTTGCTAGGAATAAAAAGGCAAGAAAGCACAATCCATATTTACAGATAACTTGGAACCAAGACATATGCATTGTGGAAGGATAAGAATCCAAAGAGCAGAGGTGGATTGGGATTGTGGGTTGTGCTGCTTAGTTCTCCTATTAATAGTAGGCAGCTCTACACATTTTCTGCACTGATGCTTCTTGGAGCAAATACAGAAAGCTTAGCTGCCATGCATGCAAACACCCGTGAACACACCACTGAAACCTTCGCCTAACCCAGGAATAGGCAAACTCGGCCCTCCAGATGTTTTAGGACTACAGTACAACTCCCATCATCCCTAGCTATCAGGACCAGTGGTCGGGGATGATGGGAATTGTAGTCCCAAAATATCTGGAGGGCCGAGTTTGCCTATGCCTGGCCTAACCAATATGTGCATCTGGACCCAATTGTGTCCATCTCAGGTGTTGCTGACTGCTAGCCAGAATGAAGAGAAAAATGAAGAATACTAGTGAACACAAAATAATCTCCTCCCATGTGACTAATGAGAGATGTGTCATTTTAATTTCAAAGAAATCTTATTGGTTTAACTGTTGTTTTCTTTGAAAAGTAAAACTGCAGTTGGAAGATTTTGCTTGGAAATGCTACCACTGTTGGGGCCCGGGGGAGAGCACAGAGAGACAATAATATGTAATATTTGATCACTCCTTGACTACAGGCATTGAACAGGAATTTGGCACTAATGGTGCCAGAATATTTAAAAACAAAAAGAACATAATACCTAGCATTATGTTGTATGTTAAAACACAATGGGCTTTCATTTAATTTTGCTAACAACTAACTGTAACATATAGGTGATTATTCAATATACTTTCACTGTTAATGCCTTTACATCAATTTAATTATGTCATGTGATTACTTCAAGTATATAGATATCAGAGAGGCTTCAAACTAAAATGGCATCTTTGATAACCAAAAAGAAAAAAGAAATTACTGCTCTTACTTTCAGTGTGAAAAGGGCTTGCAAACATTTTTGTTAATTATGTATTACAGCTGTCCTTCATAAAGTTAATTACTAATAGCTGAAAGGCACTGGAAGCCTATTTGCATATGTACATGAAAGGCATGACATATGCAAAAATATGATTTTAATTAGCATTCCATGATATGACGGGCTACAAATCAAGCTGGCATATTATAAGATTTTTAACATTAAATGCTGAATTCATTTGGACATGCTTCCACTAATGGACAGTGCAAGAACTGTAAAATACTGTAGGATTATGGCATATATGAGCCACAAAAGCCAAGAAACAGTATATTTTCTGTTACATATATGGTAATGTCTCATCTCCACGTCTGATCTACTTTGGGCATATTCGCATTATTACAGAAAATCTCTATTTTGTGCAGCCTTCAGGGTGTAAGAATATAACTCTGTATGTTTAAAATGATAGCGACTTCATTATTTTTTATAAAAAGAAACACATTAAAATACAATTGATTCTTCCTTTTTCATATTTGAGTGATATATATATGGACAAAGCAGCATCTCAAATTCAGAATAATCTATTGCGGTATCATCATGGTGACTATGCAAGTGTCACAAAAATTATTGTATATACGGGAAATGATAGTACTGACATAAAATCCGCAGTCCTAATAAGAGTACAAGGCATTCCAAATTTAATGCCATTGCTTTTGGGCAGAAAGCAGAACCATCTCAATATACACATTTGAAATTAGCAATAGTCTTGTTTTTGTAAATCAGAAACCTCCCTCCTAGTTGATTATCAGAAAGAAAAATAAAATTAAGATACAAATATACAAGGAGTCCATCATCAAAAAGGCCAATAAGCCAGAGCTTATGTATGTACTTAACATTATGTCAAATGCAATACCTAATTAAAAATATCTAGGATGATTCACTACTCCCTCCCCCCTGGAAAAGGCCAACAGTTAAGCATAAACATGCCTTTGCAGTTCAAGGCAGAAGAAATACCTTTATTTGAGAATGAAATATACATTGGGGGGGGGGGTGTATCTATGCTACTTCAAGCTGACTTTGATGCTGGAAATTCCCCCTTCCTCATAATATTCCTCGTATAACACAGATCTCCTCTTGAAAGTTGGATGTTTGTCAACAGGGTAACCTTTTCATTTCTTCCTATAGCATTAGTAAAATGCTGGGAAGAAAGATGGGAAACTATCACCAAATATTATTCTGCTACTGCAGAAACTTTATTGTTTTGCAGATACAATTCTTTAAAAGGCCTGACAAAAGACCAGGACGGCTCTGTCATTAGGCAGAGCGAAGTGGCTGCTTCAGGCAGCTGATTTTGGGTGTCATGAAAGGGCAGCAAATTGTTAATTATTCAGTTTATGGTTCCAGTATTTTTACTGCCACAAAGGGTGAGAGATGCTTGTGGGACTGTCTGCCTCAGGTGCTTAAATAACTTGGTTGGTGTAAGGTTCGCGTTAAGGTGCTTCACGAGTAACGGAGCAGGAGCCCAAACAGTCTTTTGCAGTTTTATTGTGCAAACTATTTACAGTGCAGAGCTACAAAAAGCATGTCTGTCTCAGTCGCTGGCAGAATCTGGGAGTGGCCCCTTCCGGCTTCTCCCCCAGCATAACTACTTCGGTACCCCAAGTCTCCTCCTACCCTCCTTGCGTTTCACTCCTCTGTGCAACTGGGGTGCCGGAAATGGCGTGCCTCCCTCCTGACCAGCAGGGTGAGGTGAGCGCAGGGTCTCAGCAACATCCCCAAGCCCTCTTGTGGCTCCTGGCTAGAAGAGGCGCTGGGGCTCTCAGTGGCATCCCTAAGCCCTCTCCCCACCTGGCTGGTTCCTTCCCTCTCCTCCCCACTGGAGGTGTGGCAGCTTTCCCTGCTGAAAGAGGTGCTGCTGCTTTATTGGTGTCGGGGCTCTCTGTATCCATTCCCCTCAGCGGGCCAAGTGGCAGTTCCCTGGCATCCGGCACCATTTGCTGCTCCACCTCAGGCAGCGCCATGGCTTGGGCTGGCTCTTCAAATGACTCCTTCACATGCAGTCCTGGGCTGGAAACTAGAGGCATTTGGAAGAAGCTCCTGAGTTCCCTTATCATTAGCACTAGGCACAGTCATCATAATCTACTCAAGGAAAATTTCAAGCACATAACTGGGATGAAGATAATAAATCAGAAGTAGTATTGCACAGCACCAACAGAAAAGATGGCCAGGGTGGGATGCCCTGAACAGGCAGGATGACTAGGAGGAGAAAGAGGAACCCAGTGAGGACCGTAGATGGGACTGGGACACACTGGGGCAAACTGGAGATGGGGAAGGAAGTACTCACAGGATGTCAGAGGATGGTGAGGGGATGGGGGCCAGTGCAAAGGATCAGAGGGAGCCCTGTCTCTACAAACACGGTCGGCTCTGAGGCATAGAGAGCAGCAGGAGGGGCACCCTAGGAGGCTGAGGCAGGTAAGGACTCACAGCCCAGCTCCCTAGCTGGCCGGGTGGGGCTCGCTAGCTCTGGGAGGAGGCATGCGATTCCTCAGCTGGAGTAGGCTTGGAAAAGGGTCACATGCCTTATCAACCCCTGATGCTACAATCAGCATGGAAGGTATAAAAAGGAAGCAGAGCTGAGCTGCTGGGTCTGCTCAACTACCCATGTGGATGGACCTCGGCTGCTCCACGGCCTCTACAGGACAGTGCTTTGGGTTTGACTCTGGACTGCAGTTTCCTGGGCTTTGGACTTTGCATATGTGGTCTGACCCTGGACTGTGTTTCCTGACTACTGAACTTGGGAGTGGACATACTGACCTGCCACCAGGTAGGTCAGGGGTTCAGGACATGGTGGTGTTTGTAGTGTAAAATCAGACAATCGCCAGAAACTGCCGTCACTGCAAATGAATGACCCAGTCTTCATAAAGACACCAAAGATGCCTTGTTTACATATATTATTTTACATCCAAGAGGTTTCCCTCCACCTCCTATGCCATCACCTTCAGCACAGTAAGTGCAGGTTGGTATATAAGAGACAATTGTACTAAATCTGTTCAGAAACATTAAAAAATAAAGTAGTTTTCTGTATAGCCATAAACCAGCAGCCCATTCCTTAAATACCAAGAAATAAAACAAAATATCCATAGCCAGCTCCTACAAACTTAAACTCTACAAACAAAGGTTACACAAGTAAACGATATTGGTCACATTCTATTTTTAAAAATCCATTGTTGAGTTAGAGAGACGTTTGGCCCTCTTTCTTTGGATTATGCAGCTGCTGGAGTAGAAGAAACAGATCAGGAAATCTCTATATCTTTGTTTGGCTTTTTCTCTTTAAAACAAACACACACAAAGAAAAATGACCTAGAAATCTGACCTGCTGACATAATCACTTTAAACAGGAAAAGTAATCAATGGTGTACTTCCGTCATACCACTTATTAATATGTATATAAAAACAGTGCCTCTCTAGACATTGCAAGTGGCATTTAGCTCTGTTCATTTACTTTCATTTTCTTACTCAGTACTCACACCTTGAGCCAGTAGGAACAGAGGAACCCCCTGGAGTGAATTTATCTGAAGGCTCCATGAACAAAAAGAGGGGCCTGAGTCTGAATCCTAATTTATGTTAAGAGCACTTAATGAACACATGGAAGTTTGCCATGAAGCTCATATGCTTAGCTGGCTGTCAACAGATGGAATCTGAATAGGTAATACAGACTAATATAGCAAATTTCTACCTTTCCATAAGATCAAGCATATGAAGCTAGTAGATTTGAAGAATGGCAGCCCAATTTTTAGCAGAGGTGGGGTAGTGTTATTTTTACATGTCTTCAATACAGTTCCAAATTATGTACTTGTAATAAGTTCTACTGGATTTAATAATTTATCTATTTACAAATGGGGGGCGTGTTTGTAAATTGTCACCAGACTTCTCAGGTTTTGAAGCATAGCAACAGGTATGGTGTCTTTTTTTCCTTCCTCCATTAAATAAAATATTTAAGACTGAGAAACAAACATCACATATGGAGGGAAAATGAGCAGGTATGATTCTTAAAAGCAGGCATTTCACTGGCCCACCATAACTTTCATCAGCAACTTTCATCCCACTGGGGACAAACAATATGAGTGTCTATAAAACACTAATACATTGGAAAAGGAACAGTGCTGACTTGCTTTTAGTAATAGAAACCAAGCTCTGTTAACCAGGAAATGTCCATACTGTATGAACAATTCTATGCAAATACTATGCAAGTAAAAAATCTACTGTAATTCAAAACACTGCTCAAAAGTATACACCTTGGTACCAGCTACTCCATGGAGAATTCTAAGTGATCAATATATATTACATATTTTGAACTGACTAGCAACAGAACTTGCTAAGGAAACTTGTCTGACCTCTGAAACCATCCTCAAAACAAGGGCTAGTTAGCAACATTGCTTTACAAAACCACATCCTTATAGTACTGCCAACATTGGAATTTTGTTTTAGAATAACTTGACACTGGTAAGTTAATCCTTAGCAAGACTGTTTGTAAAGCTAGAAAAGGGATGTTTTTAATGGATTAAATTACTGCTCTACTACTTCAAAACATTTCAGGGAGAGTTGTAGTTCTAATCCAGAATAGCAATCAAACCTATCAATCCATTTAGCAAAAATTCTTTTATCTTCTCATTCTTTGCACCCATGCACAAAAGCACAAAGCAAGCACATTATGATACATATTAATATGTGGAGTGGTGGTGAGAATTCATATGAATAGCTTTGACAAGGAATCCAAAAGTGATTACCAAACAAAAGTGAAGCCCATAATGTTTTAGAAGCAGCATAGGTTATCATTAAAAGCAAACTGATCTAGAAATAAGGACCACTGAGTTTAACCGCAATGACTTAAAAATGGAAATACATCCACTGTGTAGAATTTAACTATCAGAAGCAGAATTTGATGGGGGGGGTTAAAAAGAGCATTCCATAACTGTGTTATTTAATCAGCTTTGACTTCCCACTGCTTTTAAATAAAGATAGTTGGTAGCAAGTTGAGGTTCACGTGAAGGTGTGAATGATATGGCAGAAGGCAACATTTTGGAATGTAGAAACCTTGGAGGGAACCTTTCTGTACCTTCCATGCACTGTGTAGACTTATGTGGAGTATCTGTCAGTGCTCCAGACTCCCATTTCAGTAGAATGATGGACAACAGGTTTGTTGATGTGCTGTTCAATGACCTGCATCAATCTTCAGAATAATTTACTGTCTATATTGGACAGATCATTATGGATGAGTTGCTCACTATCAATCAATCAGCTCTGCTCTTCCTGCATATTCCTATATCTATCATTCAAAAAAAGGAGAACTGTCTCTCAAGATGCTTCCATTGCTGTGTCTGTGACATCAATATGTGCTGTTCAAGATGTAAGAGAATTATTAGACCTGCATGATCAAATGGAAAGGATGGTCCAGACTGCTTCTTTTTTCTATTCCAGCAGAAGATAATGTCCTGGTCTCCAGATAGTCAAACATAAAAACTGAAGTAGTTTCATATAAATCCATTAAAATAAGGAAACGAACTCTGTGTGAACTCTTACAAGAAAAGTCTGGTAGGAAAGTTTTCTGGAGGAAGCCTTCTCTATCGTGGGGCCAAGGCTTTGGAACTCACTGCACTGAGAAATCAGATGGACTTCTCCTGTTATACCAAACGATACTATAACAATTAGAGCAGGAGGCAGCAAGGTTTATCTTTCCTGGGCCGGTTCACTCCAGCAGAGATCCCTCTGTGGGCCAGATCGCACCTGTGCCCGCGATTTCCGGCGTCTGCGTTAACACAATTTCTGGCATCTGTGCATGCGTGATTTCCAGCGCTGCAGAAAGGAGTCCCTATGCCGTGCCTGTTTAGAGAAGTGTGGGGGGACTCACTGAGTGGGCGGCTCGGTTCAGGGGTGGCTCGTGGGCCAGTTAAATGACCTCCGTGGGCCGCTTGTGGCCCATGTGCCTTAGGTTGCCGACCCCCTGAATAGAGGTTTACGGTGCCAAGTGGCACCAACTATTTGTGTGCCAATGTTCAGGGAGCTGAAGTACTAAGTTGCACTAGTATGCAATACAACTATGTAATTACATTTCTAATTATCTGTTTTTACTGCCATCCAAACATCTGTACACCATCACCTTTAACAAGTATTTGGTAATCTAACAGCTGCAAAAAAGTACTTTGAAAATCCCTGTGCTTTTTGCATATGTGCTATCACCTCTCAGCTCTTCACAATCTAGACTTTGTTTTTCATAAGTTGTGAAATGCAACCTTAGGCTTAGATTTTACAGAGAGCCTTGCTTCAAAAACAGATTAACATCAACTTCCAATAGTATGACAGTACCTGAGAGCATGGCTCTTCTTTGGCAATGCCAAATAAGGGTGTTTTAGCGCTTACAGAATGAATTGTGTTTACAGCCCACTAAACAGTGGCACTACAAATTTCATAGCCAAGATACATATAGCAAAACTTTCCGCAATTACTCCATGGTATATCCATTGTGATAAAATCAACCCCTATCCAATTCATCAGGCACCACTTTTTCTTTCCATTCTTGTCTTCTGTACCCTCTTAGCAGTAAGTGTCATCACTTAGACATCCACAAAACCACTAAGAGGGGTTTGTTAAAATTTCCAACATACAAAAATCACATTTCTAACTGGGAGGGCTTCTCACAATAGTACAACTAAAATAAGGAGTGAGAGGTCAGTATAAAGGCTTGTTTCCCAGCACCCGAGCTCAGTATCAAAAAGGCATTATTTGTGCATCTTCAACCACACACTTCATAAAGCATTAACTAGCCTGGGATGAGTATAGCTGGCTTACATTCTGGATGTATCACAAATGGAAACATGGGCTTTTTCATGTATGAGCTGTAATCTACAGTCCACAGTGAATGACAGAATTATTAAGAAACATTGTTATTAATAACCCACCCGCCATCCAGGGCAAGTAAAAACATTTTAAATGTATGGGAGAATCTTGTGTTTTCTAAAGAAATTCAGTATCCCTGGGAAGCCAACTTTGCTTGGAAGCTGATCAAATAAACCTCCCTACCTGCTTTGATCTGCCAGCATCAAGAGCCCTTATGCCTTGTTTTAATTCTTGCCAGGAGGCACATACACATATCTCTTAATTTTGGACTACAAGTGAAGGTCCATGATCTTTTGTGGGATAGACAAGTGTTTTCGCAAGGGTATTTGTAGCACTGTTTTGCCACAATGGAAATTATTACAGTGGCAAAGCAAAAGGAGTCAGAAGAGATGGAATAGCAGTCTCACATGCAAACACTGAAACGCAAATGGTTGAAATGTCCTTATACAACGATCAAATGGAAAAAAGTATGAGAAGAAGAAAGATATCATCATGCTGTGCAAAATAAAGGAAATATATTCTGCATTTGAAGAGCCAAGCCTCTGTTGTGGTTGGCAATCAGTATTATTTCTTATCTGACAGAGAGATAAGCAGATATCTGCCTCTGCCACCAAGCTATCAGATGGGTTTAAGAGATGTTTAAGGTTATCTACTGCTCTTTGATCAGATGTTGCTCACTTATTTCTATTCTTTCTGGTTTAATGCTATGTAATTGCCTTTGTTTACTCCTGACACTTTCTTCATTTGGCTGCTGGTGATTGACATGCCCCCACATAGTGAATTCAAGCGTGCCCTGCCAAATGACAGAACATGAATGCTTTCCCAGGTGTGGTTAACTTCCAATCTGTCCATAGGCAGGTGCGTTGAAAAGAAAGCATTTCCTTGTCCATGGTGATTCTCTAATATTCACCCAGAATATTACTGAATCCAGTCCAGGACAAGGACTAAATGAGTTCTGCACCATCATAATTGGGCCTGACTATCCCTACACGGACACAGGTGGCGCTGTGGGTTAAACCACAGAGCCTAGGGCTTGCTGATCAGAAGGTCAGCGGTTCGAATCCCCGCGACAGGGTGAGCTGCCATTGCTTGGTCCCAGCTCCTGCCCACCTAGCAGTTTGAAAGCACATCAAAGTGCAAGTAGATAAATAGGTACTGCTCCGGCGGGAAGGTAAACAGCGTTTCCGTGCACTGCTCTGGTTCGCCAGAAGCGGCTTTGTCATGCTGGCCACATGACCCGGAAGCTGTACGCCGGCTCCCTCAGCCAGTAATGCGAGATGAGCACCGCAACCCCAGAGTCAGACACGACTGGACCTAATGGTCAGGGGTCCCTTTACCTTTACCCCTACACTGCTGTTGGAAGCCATACCACAACCCTATAGGAAGCCCACCTTCTCTGCTCAGTGAAACTGAAACGATGTTTCAGCTTGCACAGACAACTACAGTGGTGAGAAGGAGCAACATTAGATGCCACAGACTGCTTGCTCATCAGCAAATACATAGCAAAACTGATGAGGAAGAAGAGGAGAGGGAGCAGCTGGCAATAATGGTGGTGAGGAGATGGGTCTTGCTGAGGGAGCGGAACCCATGGCAGGTGCCTTGCCCAAGGGTCCTCTGAAATCTGGATACAGCATTGTCATAAAGCACCAAAACTTCAACTTACAGAAGCACTCCTGCAACACATTGAAGCCATACCCTTGGAACATCCAGAAATAAAACCACACAAGTAGGTCCCGCAACAAATCCAGCATCTCGTTCCTCCCTTCTAAAAGAAATATCCCTGCTCAAGATTCCAGGCAGCCTTTCACTCCAAGCAGAGCATTCTACTCCCCACTTTTATGTTCATACTCTGCTCCCATTAACACAGTTACTGAGTATGCTAGGTATGTTAATTCTACACTGCATGTCTGGAGTGAGCAGCAATAAGTTAACACAGTAATAAGTTAGAACAAACAGGATATGCTCATGAGTGCCTGTCCTAATGAGCACAGCCACTCTTCTTCAGTAGGTCTTGCTCCTATGAAGCAGTTGTGGAAACTAAAGATCTCCACTTTTCCACAGCTGCCAAAGTCTCCTCCTCTCCAGAGTTTCCCCCAAGCAATCTGTGCCTACCTTTGCTCATTCTGCTTCATTCCTCACCTGTTCCTGGGAAACCGTGCAGCGGGGTGGGGAGCTGGTTGCAGCAGGAGGGGGAGACCTCTGTGCTTCTTCACCAGCCAGACTCATCTCTGCCTCCAGGCCAACCTCCTCTGCTGCTTCAGCTTCGGAAGTTCTCTCTGACATAGACTCTCGCTGCTCACCAAACCCTGCCACCCCCTCAGCTTCCAACATCTCCTTCTCTGCCTTCTCCCTCTGACCACTCATCCTTGTCCCACTACCAATCACCAGGCTCTGAGTCTTCTTCCCTGGGGGGTTCCTTGGCTGGCCCCTCCCACCATTTCTCTGCACCCAACCAGTCCATGACACCAGACTGCCACCATACTTTAACTGTACTTATGCAAATGTTGGGGATCCCCCAAGCATGCCAATACAATCCCCTTCATGTCTGTAACCCTAGAAGCACCCACCATGTAGGAGACACAGAAGGAGAAGGAGAAATTCTCTATCTACATTTTGCCCTTCTTCCCAGTACAGTGGAACCCCGGGTTGGAGACATAATGTGATGGCCTGGGATTCAGACTCAGATGCTGAACCTGAGAGATTCCAGCCTGCACAGCATTCCCTGCCTCCAGAACCAGCAGAGCCAGGGCTAGGGCCTGAGTCTGAAAGGTCCTCACCTGTGCTGGATCCTCAGGTGCAGGCATCTGCTGAGTCTGCTCTGGCTCCTGATGGGATGGAGGAACCATTGCCTGCAGGTGCTCCACTCCCAGCCCTGTCAGGAGAAGCTGAGGTTGCCTCTGGGTCAGGTAACCCTCCAGCCTTTCCTGAGCTGCAGAGGCTCAGGACAGAGAGGCGAAGGGAACTGAGTTCCTGCAGGAGGAGTGCTCACCTCCAAGCCAGAGGATCGGGGCCGCCCTATGCCTCAGGGCAGATAAAAGCCAGCCAGCCAGCCCCAGGTTGCAGGAGCAACATCGTTGGTGACCAGTACCTGCCGGTGTTTCTGCTTGAAACCTGTCCTGCTTTCTTGCCTGAGCTCCGGACCCGCCCTGGTTCCTTGCTTGCCTGCCTGTTCCTGACTTTGCCTGCCTCCCTGCCCTGCAGCCAGCTATGGATACTACAGACTGCCTTCACGTTGCACCTCTGACCACGGACCGGACTTGGACCTCGTCTCTCAGGTGACCCACGGGAGCAGCACACATAATCCATGATGGAGGCACGTCTGCAACCCACAGCATTCGTAACCTGCAGTGCTGCGTCTGCACATGCACGTGACATGATTTGGCACTTCTGCGGATGTGCGAGCGGCAAAACCCGGAAGTAACCCTTTCCAGTACTTCTGGGCTTCCCACAGTCCGCAACCTGAAAACACATAACCTGAAGCGTTTGTAACCTGAGATACCACTGTACAGTGGTACCTCGGGTTAAGAACTTAATTAGTTCTGGAGGTCCGTTCTTAACCTGAAACTGTGCTTAACCTGAAGCACCACTTTAGCTAATGGGACCTCCCACTGCCGCTGCGCCACCAGAGCACAATTTCTGTTCTTTTCCTGAAGCAAAGTTCTTAACCTGAAGCATTATTTGTGAGTTAGCGGAGTATGTAAACTGAGGTACCACTGTAATGCCTTTATGTCCATAGGGACGACAAAAAAGAGGGTGGGGGACACTTCCCAGTTTTCCTATTTTAATATCCTCCATTTTTCTCCACTCACTTCCACTCAAAATTTATTCTCTTAAGCTATGGTTACTCCACACCTAGTCTGCCAATACACAGTCCAGGTGGTAAGCTGAACTGCAACATCAACATCAGAATGCAGTATCTACCAGAGGATGCAAACTTAAAAGTTAATTCTGATCTGCGCACATCCTTCCAGGACCATGTGGAATATAAGCAGGCAAGTGGAGATAGACATCATTAACCTACTAGAATGACAGTCCCCCAAATCTGAATTTTCAAACAAAGATTCGCACAGAAAGAATAAAGGCAAAAGGTAATTTGGTAACAGTGCACTTCTAGAAGAATGCAGCCAAGCAGCACTACAGCTGATATGTGCAGCAGACAGCAAACACAAAAAAAGAGGAGGGAGAGAGCTTGGCTTTTATAAATCAATTACAAAGCCCTGAGAAAACGCTCAAAAATATTAAGCAGCAAATGCATGCCTGAATAGAAATGCCACATTATAACATTACTGCAAGACTCTTCAAATTGTTCTGAAAGGGTGGGAAAAAAACACCCCACACACCAGAAATTGACTGCATAGCGTGATGGTGTAGAGCTTCGTGATAATAAGTTGAAAAGAAACCTGCAAACCCAAGGCTCTAATTTTCATATGGCGAGACTACGTAATATTTTGCAAAGTAAAATTGACTGAGATGGAAACTATTTTGCATGGTAGAGTGGCGATGGCTAACAAATGAGAGTTTTTGGGGCTGAATGTTAGTCCCTTGCCTCATCTGCCACCCCTAATGACAGCAGCCACCTGCTGTTTTATTGTCACAGCTGGAGCTGGTTCACACTCCTTGGTGCTGAGCTCTGCCCATGAGCGCCAAGCTCTCGCCTTGCCTCATTACTTTGATGAACTTTTTATGGTCAGCACCCATGAAGACCTCATCTAGGACTAGGCAACCTAGATCGGCTTCAGGGAGTGCTTCGAGCTAACACAAGATGATAACACAGTGACACTGAGGCAGCTACGGTCTGTCATTTGACTTGGGAAGCAAGTGTACTATGCTTTTGACTCTACAGGGCCCTCAAATAGGTAAAAAGCCATGAAATTCTCATATCAAAAGTAAGCTATTCTCCCTCTCCCCCCACCTGGACAGTATAGTCCTTTTTTTGCAAAATAAAGCTTTAAAATGACAGATAAACTCCTAAAGGGAACAACACATTCTGTACACTCTGTAAACAAAGAGATTCCCCTTTCCCTTAGATATTATCCTGCCAATTTAAACACGTACAATGTAAGGACAGGGTTCAAAAATTACATGAAAATTTGCTACCTGTATTTTAAATATTTAACTGCACTGGTTTATTTCTGTGGGGGGGAAATCAGCTAGTAACAGTTATGGGTGCCCATTGTGATCCAGTTGGCAAAAATGATGTGCCAGAAGTATATTTATCAGATAATAAATACGTTACTATGTTACACTAATTAAACAAAATAAAAAAACATTGTGCAAAATTATTGACAGCAGGCTAGTACTAACTGAGTAAAAACTTTCATAAATATTAATTGAAATTTATCCTAGCAAACAATTTCAATCTGGAGTTTACAACATTTCATCACTAATGTTTTCAATATGTATCATGAACATTTTTACTTTCGGTGGATTTATAAGCAGGTTTGATGCTTGATCTCTGGAGTTTAATCCAAGGTTTCTTTTCAGTGAGTAAAATAATCTTTTAGGTGTCAACACAGCTTTGCATTTGCCTGTATTTACATATTACCATTAAGATTAATATATGAGCTATTAATAATAATTTCATTAACATTCTGAAACCATCAAACAACATTTTGATTTTTTGAATGCCTGTAGGCGATTATAAGCCTAAAAACCAGAACATTTTCAGTATTCATTGTGCAGCAATCCAGCTGATCAGTCTTGACAAATTCATGCAATGTTATAAGTCATTAAACTTCATTTGGAAATTCTGCTTTAAAATTCAACTGTCTTTTTTCTTTTTCTTTTTTGCATACCTAATATAACATCTATTACTGTAACAACCACTTCTCTCCTCCATTCTGACTGCCTCCTGGAAAGGACAATGTGTTTCATTTTGAAAAGTATTGCAAGTGCAGCTCTCAAAATGTTGATGCTAAGAAACTCAGTTTTAAAAGGACGCTGAGTGCTTACAGAAATAAGTATTCTGAACTCCAGCTGGTCAAAAATAACTGAAGAAGCTTAGCAAACTTGTTCCTGAACTTTGGCAATTAGTGTCCACCACCAAAATATGACTAGGTTTGGCATCTATGAATTAATTCCACGTTTCATCTCAAAATCCCATGTCCTCACTGGAGCCCAGATGTTTAATCTACAAGTAGTGGTGGTTCTTAAAGCTGTGACAGCCCCAGTAAAATAGCCATCCCTGAAAATGTCTGCCAGGAAAACCAAGAAGCAGATAATAGTTACAGGAAGGAGATTGTGCCTGT
The DNA here is from genome assembly GCF_009819535.1 of Lacerta agilis. Taxonomy (NCBI): domain Eukaryota; kingdom Metazoa; phylum Chordata; class Lepidosauria; order Squamata; family Lacertidae; genus Lacerta; species Lacerta agilis. The sequence continues at coordinate 33,454,728 of NC_046318.1, forward strand.
GGAAATGTTGATGCTCTTACAATCCTGCTGGGGAATCAACAACATTCTGGGTTAAAATGTACCTCTTTGTACCTGAAAAAATACTGGCTTTAAAAAGACCCACAATTTGAAGTGCTTGATGAGTGAATTATGTTACATTACTCTTTCATTCCACTGCAGAGAAAATGAGAATATATATATATCTGATAACAGACACCAGGTGTATTTTCACAAAACTGCGCCTGCATGTGGCCTCAACCTGCACCATCGCTAAAACATGGCTAAATATAAGTAGATAAAAATAATAAAAGGAAGAAAGCGAGAAAGAAAATTGTCAAGCAACACACCTATGCCCAATGGGAAGTCCAGATTGCTGGATGTAGGAGTGAGCCAGAAGATGATGAGTAGAGGTGGAGGGGACGTGGAAGAAAACAAAAATACATAGAATCATAGAGTTGGAAGAGACCACAAGGGCCATCCAGTCCAACCCCCTGCCAAGCAGAAAACACCATCAAAGCATTCCTGACAGATGGCCGTCAAGCCCCTGCTTAAAGAGTACGAAAGGAGTACGACAAGGCTGTATATTGTCTCCCTGCTTATTTAACTTATATGCAGAATTCATCATGCGAAAGGCTGGACTGGATGAATCCCAAACCGGAATTAAGATTGCCGGAAAAAAAATCAACAACCTCAGATATGCTGATGATACTACCTTGATGGCAGAAAGTGAGGAGGAATTAAAGAACCTTTTAATGAGGGTGAAAGAGGAGAGCGCAAAATATGGTCTGAAGCTCAACATCAAAAAAACTAAGATCATGGCCACTGGTCCCATCACCTCCTGGTAAATAGAAGGGGAAGAAATGGAGGCAGTGAGAGATTTCACTTTCTTGGGTTCCATGATCACTGCAGATGGTGACAGCAGTCACGAAATTAGAAGACGCCTGCTTCTTGGGAGAAAAGCAATGACAAACCTAGACAACATCTTAAAAAGCAAAGACATCACCTTGCCGACAAAGGTCCGTATAGTTAAAGCTACGGTTTTCCCAGTAGTAATGTACGGAAGTGAGAGCTGGACCATAAAGAAGGCTGATCGCCGAAGAATTGATGCTTTTGAATTATGGTGCTGGAGGAGACTCTTGAGAGTCCCATGGACTGCAAGAAGATCAAACCTATCCATTCTCAAAGAAATCAGCCCTGAGTGCTCACTAGAAGGACAGATCCTGAAGTTGAGGCTCCAGTATTTTGGCCACCTCATGAGAAGAGAAGACTCCCTAGAAAAGACCCTGATGTTGGCAAAGATGGAGGGCACAAGGAGAAGGGGACGACAGAGGATGAGATGGTTGGACAGTGTTCTCGAAGCTACTAACATGAGTTTGGCCAAACTGCGAGAGACAGTGAAGGATAGGCGTGCCTGGCATGCTCTTGTCCATGGGGTCACGAAGAGTCGGACACGACTGAACGACTGAACAACAACATTACTTCCCTTGATCTAGACGCTATACTCCTATTGATGCAGCCCAGAATTGCATTGGCTTTTTTAGCTGCTGCATCACACTGTTGACTCATGTCAAGTTTGTTGTCTACCAAGACTCCTAGATCCTTTTCACATGTACTGCTCTCAAGCCAGGTGTCACCCATCCTGTATTTGTGACTTTCATTTTTTTTTGCCCAAGTGTAGTACTTTGCATTTCTCCCTGTTAAAATTCATCTTGTTTGCTCTGGCCCAGTTCTCTAATCTGTTAAGGTCATTTTGAAGTGTGATCCTGTCCTCTGGGGTATTAGCCACCCCTCCCAATTTGGTGTCATCTGCAAAGTTGATCAGGATGCCCTCAAGCCCATCATCCAAGTCATTGATGAAGATGTTGAATAAGACTGGGCCCAAGACAGAACCTTGTGGCACCCCACTAGTCACTTCTCTCCAGGATGAAGAGGAGCCATTGATGAGCACCCTTTGGGTTCGGTCAGTCAGCCAGTTACAAATCCACTGAATGGTAGCATTGTCTAGCCCACATTTTACCAGCTTCTTTACAAGAATATCATGGGGCACCTTGTCAAAGGCCTTGCTGAAATCAAGATAGGCTAATATTGAATACTTATTAATAAAAACTGCTTGGGTATGCTACAACAGAAAACTTGTTTATAAAGAAACATCCATTTCTCTCTCTTGATAAGGGCTTTCCCATAAAAGGTTTAGGAACGAAATCTACTAGCACAGCTGTCTTTTATGTTTGGTTCCCCCACCACCACCAAACTCCCCAATGGCTATAATTGATCTGCTCTATTTGTGTGTGAGAGCTGCTCCACAACATCATACTATGTCTAGGAACCAGAAGCAAGAGTCTGAAACCTATTATCACTCCCTCTAGAGGATCCTGGGGGATTGCAGTCGTGACTTTGCTGAAGGAGAACTCTTTCACGCAAGTACAACTTCTTAAGTTCACTGAGGCAGGCCACCCCAGTTGAGATGAGGATTCATGCTCAGGGTTTGAGGGCTGCCAGAGAGACAAAGTTTGCACTCCATTTCCTTTGTGGTGATCTCCAGGCGATGCCTCTCTACTGTAATCTCTGCCATTACAAATGAAATCTATCAGTAGCTATACTAAAGGCTGTGCACAATGGAAGTTGTGCAAGTAGCGATACTGATGGTTCCTAGATCCATATTAGGGCAATACCATTATTAATCCAATCAAAATATCACAAAATAAGCTTTCACTATCTCTAGAGCTCTTCATTAGGGTAGATAGTGAACAAAGGAAGGAAGGAGGGGAGGGAGAGGGAAAGGAAAGAAAGAAATGGTTGGCTGGTGTTGGGAGTCATGAAATCTGCATCTGGTCACAGTCTTAAGACAAAATGATGGGAGAAGGTGGCAGACTTTCAAATGAGGCTTCTTAGGTGCTAAGCAGGTATCGGAGGCTGCACTAAGGCCAGGTGGGAACAAGATACATCTCTGCAACTGATTCACCTAGGTCTAAAAGCCCAAATAAAGTATATGTGTTATAAAGTATATGTGTCAAATGTTATAATTAACCTACTTTGGATGATACAATATTATCTGCCTTAATTGGTCAAGCTACTTCACTAGTGTAAACTAAAACTTGAAATCCTGTGCTGTAATTTGAGAGCCAGAGGTTAGGTGACAATAAGAAAGTGCACACCTGTGATACGTTTTAATTAAGCTGATGCTGATTGTTCTATGCCCCTTTCAATGTATCATATTACAATTGTGCCAATAATTCCTATAATAATAATAAATTTACCATTGCACATTCCTCTAGAGCTGGACATTTTAATGCCAGTTGTGATGACAGTTATTCTTATAGGCATATTCTAGCTTCTAAAGTTTCAATTATATTGCAAAATTTAGCTTAGTTTCCTCCAAGTAGATCCAAAAATATTTACTTCACAGACTAGGATAAAAGAATAAATAAACTCAATGTAAGAGCCATTTCCCCAATTTTCTAAGTACTCATCCCATGTAGATGTATAATGCTCACATCATATAATATGTGAGTAAACAAAAATGGTTTCAGTATACTGTGCACCACATTGAGAATGTCACAGTATTCACTGAAAGAGAAAAAATATTCCTGGTCAAGTCAGGAGAAGTGTAAACTTTCTTTCACAACATTTCAGAATGTGGGAGTTATTGCCACTGCAGCTACCTGCATGAATACCAATTAGAAAACTTCACAGATCTTAAAAATACTGACAACTCATTAGGAATTTACCACCACCCATGCTAAAAATGCATATTATATTTCAAGGAACGTGTTTAAATAGGCTTGTTAGAATTTCCAGCTTTTATTAATTTGCACGTAAACCTAAGGCTCAGGAAAATATGATATGAGCATAACCATCTTCAGTAAGTTGTAATACAGCTAAAATGCTTTGCAAGATCCCTTATATATGTTTGCCAAACTTCCAACTCTGTATGTAACTAAATTGGTAGCATAAGAAAAGAAGAGGGAGCACATCTAAAACTTGAATCTTCGTTTATCTGAATTTCCTTGAAAAAGCAGCAAAAGGGTCCAAAGTGTTGAATATATAAATATCTCTTTTGTCTACCCCATGGCTTCCTTTCTCCTATTTCAGTTACCGGTAGCTTATTCACAAACTTTCCAAAATTTGAACAACCAAGGGCCTCATAAAAGGTCCTTCTCCTGCTCTCAAAGGACCTGGCTTGTGGAGGTCTTCAAACTTATAGATTCAAAGATAAAGAGACAAAACTAAATCATTAAGATTTTAGAGAATGAAAAGTGTGCTTCCAAATAAATAAACCCACACAGAAAAAGGAAAGTGAAGCTACCACTATGTTTTCCTCCACCCAGCATAAAAACAACAAAATACTCATTTAGACACCCAGAGAAAGGACAGATTTGTTTTCAAATACTGTTTCCACTTTTACCCCCAGGACATAGCTCAGTTGCTGAGGAAACAAAGTCTAGAGCTCATTGACTTAGGTAGCTAGATATTCCCTGTGGTCAGAGATTTCCTATTTTAAAGTAAAGCTCCTTTTCAAAAATTAACTTCTAAGTAAATAATGGATAAAAAGGTAAAGGGACCCCTGACCATTAGGTCCAGTCGTGTCCAACTCTGGGATTGCGGCGCTCATCGTGTTACTGGCCGAGGGAGCCGGCGTACAGCTTCCGGGTCATGTGGCCAGCATGACAAAAGCTGCTTCTAGCAAACCAGAGCAACACACGGAAACGCCGTTTACCTTCCCGCCAGAGTGGTACCTATTTATCTACTTGCACTTTTGACGTGCTTTCGAACTGCTAGATGGGCAGGAGTTGGGACCGAGCAACGGGAGCTCACCCCGTCACAGGGATTCGAACCGCCGACCTTCTGATCAGTAAGCCCTAGGCTTTGTGGTTTAACCCACAACACCACCCACGTCCCATAAATAATGGTTACTTCCTTACTAAAGATAACACATGGCAGTTTTCCTTCTTTTGCGTGCTTTTCATTGAACAAGCCATATGCTTCTAAGAACACCACTGAGAGGATGAGGAATTTACCTAGGCAATACAGAAAAGGATGTTTCCAACATGTATCTGGTAGCAACCACAAAAGGGTTAATTTGTTCCCCTTATTAAAAGTTCTGAAAAGCTACGTTCCCTCACGACTGCAAATTCTTCACAAGAATGTCATGGCCTGCCTATCTGCGCTGGGGTGAGAAAATGTACCCACCCAGCCTTTCTTTCTACTTCACTACAAGAAATATTCTCTCTTGGATTTAATGAGCAAGAAACCCACAGTGCTAAATCTGTGAGTGGCATAGTGTCTGCATACCGTTTCTTGTCTTTCAGTTGGGCACATGCCTGGAATTCTGTTTATTTCCATCTTCTGTCCTCCAGATATGTATTGCCCTGACATATTTTCACACTCATAATAGCAGAACATTCACAAAATTAAACATTCTCACTGTCTCACACACCCATTCCTCCCCCCGCACTCTGCCTGCAAACCCATTCTTTAACAACTTCCCACTAACACTAAGCCAGTTCTCTCCATTATGGTCAGAAAAACAAATGAGTTGGGAGCACTAAGTTATGTTCTCTATACTTTCTTTCCCAAGCTGGAAAAAAAGCACAACAGATCCCACCACCCAAACCAAATAAAAAGCAGAAAGAAGAACAAATGGACATAGAGCACAAAACCAGTGAGTAGGAAGTTCTGTTTCAAAGCATTTTGTAAGATTCCATAAAAATTAGGCTGCTTCAGAATGCAGACAACTGAAGGCAAGATTATGCTTCGTAAGAACTGTCCTAGTAAAGTTAAAGAAAGCAGAAGCTGCAGTGCGTTCATTACTTATACCCACACCAGAAACAGCACTTGGGTAAAACTGCTGATTGCCCTGGGACCGGGGGTCAGCAAACTTTTTCAGAAGGAGGCCAGTCCACTGTCCCTCGGACCTTGTGGGGGGACGGACTATATTTTGAAGAGAGAGGAAAAAAAGAATGAATTCCTATGCCCCACAAATAACCCAGAGATGCATTTTAAATAAAAGCACACATTCTACTCATGTAAAAACACACTGATTCCTGGACCATCCGCAGGCCAGATTCAGAAGGCGATTGGGCCTGATCCGGCCCCTGGGCCTTAGTTTGCCCACCCATGCCCTGGGACTACAGACTGGAAAAGAAGCCAAAGAACACTGGGAATTTGAACACCCGCACCCTCGGGGGGGGGGGGGGGGTAAAATGTACAAAAAACTGGGTTAGGGTGAACCAATACAGCATAAACAAACAAACCACCTCCTTTACCTAACTCCTGTATATCCACAACCCTAATCAGGGACACGCTGCAAAGCATGCCTTTAGACTGCAAATCATTATAGCAAGATATGCAATCAATTTTAATAATCTTTATTTGGCAATAAGTTGCATTGATTTCAAAAGGATTCATTTCAAAATAAAATATGAACGGAATTGTAGCCTCAGTTATCAAAAACACTATTCACACTTTAAAAAACCCAACACCCTACATACCTTCAATATTTTCTCAAAAAGAATAAGTTTGGCATACTTTTTCGTTTCACTCATTGCCTGCCATCACCATGAAACTACTCGGCACCAACATTAAAAGAGCAGCATCAGTTACTGGGCCGTGCATGACTGACACAGCAAGATTTAATCACAACTCATTTTTCTAATCCAGCTTTTGGCTCATCAGTGGTGTCCACCGGCATTTACAGTGATAGCTGTCAAACTGCCTTACACATTTGGCATAAGCTAAGACTGATGATGCTGAGAGTGAAGTATCTACCAGTTCCGAGACTCAGCTCAGATTTACAGAAGTCACTAGTAAAACACCCATTGACTTGATGGCACAAGGTCAAAGCCCTGATGAGAAGGTAATCAAAGGTAATCAAAGTGAGGCAATCAGAACGCGGAAGGAAACACAAAAATTCATTCACTTTATGCACTGTATTCTTTTATGTATTCTTGTCAGTGTAGCAGAAGTAGAGAGAATACATGGCACAAGCTTTTAAAAATGAGGAAACAGTTTCTTGTGCTCAGACACTGTTCCCATCTTGTCACTTCTTTGAAGCTGGGTTTGTATGACCATCAGATCAGGGCACACACCATTCATTTTGCATAATGATACTCAGCAGACAAAGCTTCCATTGAGAACTTTGTACTTATGGTTTGTTACAGGAGAAGAGCGTTTCTATTTATTTTATCTCCATACTTACACTGGCAAATCACTCAGTCCCATCATGTAATTATAATGTCCAGGTGCCTTAGAGACTAAACCTGCTGCCCATGTGGTGTAGAGATCCAAACACCTCTGGAGTCTCTGCCCTAATGGTATATGGATAGTCTTGTCCAGACCACAAAAAATGCATCAGAATGGAAAGACAGAACCAGTATGAGGCTGCGTTTCTAACTGCTCCTTTCTATCTCTCAAATAATTTCCCCATCTATTCTTCCCAAGCCATTCTCCCAAGATGAAAAAAACAAAACAAAAAACACCAACCCTATTGTGTTTGAATTAACCTATAGAACTACAGGAATGACGATAGCTTAGAGTGTCAGACTAGGACTTGGGCGATGCTGTTTCAAATTCCTGTTTAGCAATAAAGCTCACTGGGTGACCTTGGCCACCATTCATCACCTCTCAGCTTAACCTGGCTCATGGGTTTCCTCTTGTGAGGAAAAGATGGAGAAAACTATGTATACCAGCTTGAGTTCCTTGGACAAAAATCAGGATTAAAATCGTGCAAGTAAATAAATACTTAACCCAAACCTTGCAAAGTACACTTCTGGCCTGTTTATGCAAAGACACCAAGCTAAATAAAGAATGAGCACCTAAATCTTCTGTAGCCTTTACCTCTATTGACATAGGGGGGGCCTATCTTTTGACACCAGCAGCACATGCCCTTCTTCAGACACAGCAAGCATTTTCTGTCCCTTAGAAAGTCCAGAATAGCAATAAAACGCACATAATGAAGAACACTCACCTGAAGGGTTATCCATAAACAAATATAGAATCACCTATGGCAGTGACCACCAACAAATTCATATTTCATCTTTACAGATAACAAATACTTATGATTACCCAATACATATGTACATATGGATGTGTAATTATATATTGATTAGTTTAGCTTTTAGCATAACATATGAATGTATTGAATTTCTCCAGAGTAAGAGATAATATTTTTTAAAAATTATACCAATAGACCATCAGCATTATGAGTGGATTTATTTTCCCCAGCAGTGCTAAAGATATGCAAAATTTTCATTTTTTTCTGAGTTGCCTAGCAAATGATTAACACCACCTCTGCTCATTATCTTGCTTAACAAAACTTCTCTAAAAACAAATAAATCAAAAATGCCTCCAACGTTCCTGAATAAATAAATTACAGACCTGTTCCATGGCAGCAATGATATTTTAAAAAGCTTGTGCAAGCTCATTGTACAATTTTATTACAAAACTGCAATTTATAACAAAAGTGTCCGCTTCTTCATTTTCTCCTCTGCACATTTTAGTAGCTGGAACAGTTATGGAAGCTCTAAAAAGCAACCTATCAAAAGATGTTAACTCTCTGTCCCAATAAGTTGCAGTCATTGCTAATTAGGAGCTGGTTTGCACTATAAATATGGCTCTGTGAGCCAGTGCTTCTCTTCTTCCCATTCCTGTGCCAAAGTTCCTAATGAAACATGCAGGATGAAGACAGTCAATAGTAACAATCATTGTTTGACTGGAGCCTGAATTAAGGAACGTTTCTGCAATGAGTAGCGAAGCAAAGGTACTATGTAGCAAAACTAACTTATTCTACCAATTTCAACAACCACCACAAATCATTTTAATAAATAGGACTTATTTGTAAGTATGCATATTTAATAATGAGTGGTACAGCTGAATGTGTAGCATTCCACATATCTCAATTGATTTCTTTCATTCAACTTAAAAGAAACTGTAACAAGTTTGGCAGTTCCAATATTTTACTCTAGTCTTGCAACAACATTGTTGCCTTGAATGCTGAGTTTGTTTGAGAGAATACAGGTTCAAATATCCATTCAGCTATGAAGCTTACTGGGTAACCTTTGGTTAATTTCCCTCTGCTTAACTTATATCACTGGACCACTGGGAATCAAAATTATGCTAATCAAGCTGGAAGACATACAAGTAAAGATAGGGGACAGTCACTATAAAACCATAAGTTGTGACATTAAAATATTGAAAAACAACAACAACGGCAGCTACTTTAACCTACATATATTCAGTGTCTTAAGATGGAGATGGTGGACTAAAATAAAATAGTTCTGTGTAATAAATAGCCTATAGTGCTTGTTGGATAATAAACACAGCCAGGAAGAATGTCAACACACACACACACACACAGACAGACACGCACCCGAAGAAAAGCACTGAGAAGCAATTTTACTATTTTACCCCAACAAGCTTAACATGCACATCCCAATAAAATCAAACCATTGTCTCTTGCCAACTCCCAACAGATTTTTCATAGCATTGGGAAAAAAATACCCACACACAAATTAAGGTGACTGAAATATGCTTTCAGCCAACAGAATAATATGGTAGCTATTCATCACCTGAAGTCATAAAACACTAGGTCTTGTCCTTAGCATATTCTAATGAAGCCTATCATGCAAATGAGAGTGACCTTTACTGTGCATTCTGCAAGTTCACATTTATGCAAGGAGTATATATAGTTTGCCAATACAAACTAGCCAAAGACTGCATAATTACAGTAATCAATTAGTAGTTAGTGTCTCTCTGCTCATTTGCGGCTAATGTCAACTAAGCCATTTCGCAGAGAGCCACCCCTGACAGAGTATCATTTTTTGGTGCTGTTGGTAGTGGTTCTGCAAAAGGAAAACAAGGTGCAAGCCAAACTTTTTTAGATGGGGGGCATAGTGGCCTCCTGCACACGGTCATTCTTCAAGGTTCAACAGGAAAAGGCTTCCGTTTTGTGATACAATCTCCCTGATAAAAGTTACATCTCCTTGAAGTGGCATTAAAGCTTTGTGCCTGCAAATTTAAACATTAATATTTAAATATTTAAATGAGGGACACTCTGCTGTGCAGTGGTTCAGAGCAAGTGTGGAAGACATGGTAGAACTTGGGTCCTCCTTTCAACAGCTGAGTAAGCAGGCCATAGCCTTTGCTCAGCAACAGTCTATTTTGTGGACAGTTATGGATAGGAAACATTACTGGAGCTAGTAATTAAAGTAAAAACTAATACTATCACAGAGATGGGGAATTCTGCACAGAAATGCCATTTATCATGGCTTACCATTCCACACAACTGAAATGAATTATCTTCTTAGCACATATCTGTTTTACGATCCTATAGTTGCCATGCTGAAATGAGGGGCCACTTGCTGGTTTTAATTTCATGATCAATTATTTATAAGGCAACTGTATAATAGGTGCTCACAAATATTACTTACATATAATCTGCAAGCAGATCAAGAAAAAACTATAAATCTGCATTAGTCAGAAAAAGGCTAGCATGTTGACTGGGGAAACCTCCTATATATAGAAAGGCAGTGGTGAAACAATTGCTGGTATAGTGCAGTGTTGTAACTTATGTGATTTATGTGGTATACTTTGACTTTTTCTTTGCCCAAGCTTTTCCTGAACCACACTTTATTTGCCTGTCCATTGTCACTTAATTTGACCCTGCTACTCACTGATCAATTTTTGACCTCCTTTGATGAGAATTGTTGAGATATTGTGCTTGCCATGTCAGGAAAACTCACTGGAAGTCATTCCTGACAGGGTAAGCAGAAGAACTCATCATCAGATGGGGCACTTAAGGGAAAGTGTCACTATGTGACCAAACTCATAGGATCCTCTGTAAGATAAACGAAGCACATCTGATTCAACTTTCTCTCTTTCCTCTGAAGGTTACAAAAAAGGACAGCTCCTTCCATGCCATTCAAATAGAAGAATGTGTCCATATTTCCTACCTATTATAGCTAAATGGGGATTCGCATTCTGCAGAAGAGGAAAAAACCATGGGAAGACTATTGTCTTTGTGCCCAGAAATATTGGGCTGACCACCACTTAAAACAAAAAGCAAGGTTATATGATCCCGTGTTCCAATCCAGCAGGATTCTTTTATGCTCTTGTGGTGAGGACAGCCCAGTCAGAATGGGCCAACACAGAAAGCGAGCCATTGAGTTCTATGTGGTTCAAAGTTCCCCCAAGCCATAGGATTTAGAATGCATATCTAAAGAATTTATCAAGGAAAGGAAATAAAAAGTTCAGTGCAACACAGTAATACTTGTCAAAGCAATAATCACCTTGTAATCTGTGCATAAGTGCAAACCATCAAACTAATAGCCATTTTCAATCTAAGATTGTGGAAATACTCCAGATTGTTCTGGCCACAGCAACTTGAAGGTTCGGACCCAAGGCAAAAGTTCATGTTTGCGCAAGCAGAACAAAGTGAGGTGAAGTAGGACAAAGCATAAGGTATGTTTTATTGAGGCCAGGCCAGCCAAATATATCAGGATTCAACGGCACCTTGAACAACTCTGTGCAGGGCTCAGGCACAGTACTTTGCAGTGTAGATGGAGAGCAGGCCTGGGATTTCCTTACTTATAGATAATACCTGTGTGTACATATTGAGAAAGCAAGAGATGTATTCTCATTGCTCTTGTGATTTGATTCAAAGCTCTGCTCTTAAAATAACAGCGTGGCCTAGAGATTAGAATAAGTCTGAGGGAAAACTACTATGCTGTTGACACAATTTGCATGTTTGTGACAGGAGTAAAAGATACTGGCAATAAGGCCTGTGAAATTCTCTACCTGGTTTCCCCATAGCCAACTGCCCTTGGCCACTGAAACACAGAGGTTCAAGAGCAATGATAACAACCTGTTTAGTTTCACTTTAAAAGAGCATGGTTGGGATTCAACTAAATTGTTGGGTGCACTGATAGAGGTTCACTCATGTAACAGGACTCTCCCCCCCACTCCCCAAATCTGCTCTGGAGGGTTGGGGAACCCAAACAGGGGAAGGAGAGATGGGGAACCCAAACAGGGGAAGGAGAGATGGGGAGTCCCAATGTTGAACTCCACCCAGTATGCTCAAAATATTTTCCTAATACAACTACAAATAACCTTGCAAAAAGTAGGCTACAGCAATATATATTTTCTCAGCTGTTTTTCCTAGGCTACAGCACCCACAGCTGTAAAGACTTGCCTACCAAGTCAAGTATCTGTCCAGTTCTTACATTTGTATCCCGCCCTTCCGCCTATTAAAAATATATTTATCAGACGATAGGACACTTGAAAGGTTAAAAAAAAACTTTTTTAAAAACATTGTTTCCATGGTGATATTCAGGGGGGAAAGAGCAATCAAGCAGCAATAAGCAGAGTGACATTGAAGATTTATTGGTTTACTTCTGCATAGTGCTGGAACCAGTCACCTCACGCAGCGTCAAACACGTACAACTTGTCGATACTGACACAGAGCCAAACAGCAGGAGGATAGCTCTTTTCGCTCTTGTCAAGCTTTGCGCTGATGGGGACCTCTGACAGTTACTGAGAGGGGACAACAGGGAACAAGATGAGCAGGGGGGGGGGAATAACCAACCTCTTTGAAAGGCCTAAGGCTCCTGGCAGATTACGTCAAAAGAAGCAGTGGGCAAGGCCTTGTGGAGCAGTCATCTGACTCACATCAAAGAAAAGGCTAACATGAAATGCTTCAGAAAGCAGAAGACTAACTGATCATTGCTGATATACCACAGGATGATGCCTTTATGATAAACATTGGCGACAACTTGTGACCAGAGTGCTGTTACAACACTAATTGTCCATGAAAGCTGACCTGCAGCAAAGCAGCAGAGTTCAGTTTCGATAGGCCTGGCTCAAGAGTACAAACATGATTGCACACGACAGAAGACATCCACGCATCAAAAATCTCTGAAAAAGTCTGACATGACTTTACACACTGAGAGAGAGAAAGAGAAAGAGAGAGGGAGGGGGGAGGGAGGGAGGGAGAGAAGGAAGGAAGGAAAGAAGCACAAGGCTTAACAGCATATTGCTCAGGAAAATGTGAAGCTAACATTTCATTAAAAATCTTCCAAAGGTAAAACAAACAGGATACAAACTATAAGTCAAATACATAAGTGTTTGTTGTTGTATTTTTAAAGTGCATGTGTGAAGATTATTTACATATACATAGAAAACATTCATTCCTCACTGTTGCTGAGAACCCTCCCCCTGCTTCCCTATCTGAGGATTCTCAGAGTGTGTGGTCTCAAATCTCTTCATTCAAGCACATGTGTGGTTTGGCTTACTTTCAGGTGACTGCTTCATGTCCTGGATTTTAAGGAGCTATTAAAATGCCAAGTTTTCAGTTTTTCAAGTAATTAGGGTGTCTTGGACTAGGTGCATAGGACAATGCATCAGCTTTTTATTTAACACTAGACATGCCAAATGCCCCATGTTTTTACATAAAAAGGTTAATAGGTTTTTACCCCCAAAGCGAAACACAGCACACCTTCCCTTTTCGTCTTTGAGTTGTGACTGCAGACTATTGCCCCACTCTTCCCCTCCCCATTTTTCTTGGCTCCAATACCCAGAGGTGAGCAGGGCCAGAACAGATTGGGCAAATTGGGTGAACACAATAAGTTCAATGCCTCCTCTTCTTGCCCCGCTTTTCTTGGGCAAGGGGGAAATAGACACATCACTGCTGATGCTACCTATTCATGGGATAGGTATGTGAGCAAACATGACTGCTCATTCGTGCATAGCGTGGTCCTGAGCAAAGCAAGAAGATCTTTAAAAAACAGAGAGAGGTTGCATAAATACAACGGCTTTCTTTTCTATTTTGTTTGCTAGCTTAAGGTACAGCAGGGAATGCTCCAGTGTGGAAAGTCCTTCCAGAAGACACAAGGAGGACTCGCAAACCCTCGAGGTCATTTTACGAGACTCGCAGACCTGTGACATTTCAGGCATCACATATGAACATGAATATTTGCATTTGTACACAAAAAACACATTTGTACACCTTTGCACATCAACAAAAATTATAGATATGTATGTAAAGCCTAGAGAAATTAGACTTGAGCAAATCCCACGGAAGATCAGCGAGATTTAATGTATTCTGATTTCAATGGATTCTAAGGTTTCATGTGCCTCCCCACCATCAAAAAACAAACAAAGCCTGAGCTAATTTTTAAAAATATGGAATAAATACAAATTTATCCATTTTTACTTAACCGAGTATCTGACATGTATTTTGAGATGCTGAGGCTAAACAGATATTATTTAGCAATCCTTCTCTCAATGCATTCTTATAACTATTTTGTTTTCAAAAAGAAAAGAATAATAAACAAAGCCAAATTTACACTATACTGTAATGTAAAGACTGGTAAATTTGTAATATTCTGTAAAGACTGGTGTATGACATAATTAAATAGAAAAATGTCCCAAATGGAAATAAATTAGATTTCTGGTCATATGCTGTCAAAGTGATTTAATATTGGGACATATTTTAAATTTTTAGGAGTGACTAATTCAGAAATGGAGGTATGAGCATATATTACATTATAATTTAGCATTATTGTGACATTTCAGTTCTTAATAAGCTAGAAGTAGTATATAAAGCTTTTTCTGCTGCATTAATTTAAACCGCATGAAATTATTTTGAATTATTTTTTATTCTATCTCCTTAGATAAGAGGCCAAAAGTAAACATTTTGAACACTCATTTTCTAATTCTCAAACTTCATAAAATATAAAGTATAAAAATGAATTCCAAATTTATTGTAAGATTGTTGAATAAACATTGAACCATTTCAGTATCTATACTAATCTAAATTGTAGAAGGCTTAAAATTAGAATAAATTGAATTTGGTAAATATTCAATGCAATTAATAATTATGCGCTTCATTTTTTAAACAGATTATAAGCCCAAAAAAGGGGATTTGCAACAAAACATTGTGGTGTAGAGTGTTCCTGTTCCAGACAGACAGTCATGCCTTCTTCCACACTATCCCTCACAACACACACAAACTGTCAGCTATATTTCAATAGCTACTGAACACACAAAGTCCTCATTGAGTTGCTTTTAGGGTTCCACCACCTCTCTCGCCTTTTTTTGTACTTCTGCAAAAGCACTCACATCAGAACATTGGAGACGGAGGGAATGATGAGAGCAAAAAACAGAAACTACACACACACAAATATATCTTTAAAATTGTTTTAGAAGCAGTGTGTACTAATAATGTTGTGTATTGATTCAATGGTTTTTATATCTGTATTACTATCGTCTGTATTCACATTAGGGTAAAGTAACTGCCTTTATGTTCCAGCTACTATTGGGTCATTTAAGCTGCTGTATTTGGATCCTCAGTCTTATTGGTTTCCATCAAAAGGCAGCGTTGTGATTGCTTGAAATTGTTCCCTCCAAAATGTATCCCTTTCAAGCAAGTTCCCGTCCCTATAAATGTAGCTTCCCTCTCCTCAGTTAGTCAGTCTTGTTGCCTGAATAAAGAATTGTTACATGAAGAAACTGTCTCCTGCTTACTATGTCAGAGAGCTGAAATCACTTACCAAAATCACTAACCCCACGCTACAACAAATAAGCAAGAGTAAAGAAGCGTATACTGGAATCACGATGATGTATCTGACCTTCCACACAAAAGAAAAGGCTGTTATCCCAATAGTATGCACACTGTTTCCTGCTTGGCAGGGGGTTGGAGTGGATGGCCCTTGTGGTCTCTTCCAACTCTATGATTCTATGATTCATACGTGTGCGGCAGAATCAACACATTTTTAAAAACTTCTCCTCAATGAAAAATGGAGCTATAACAGGGATAGTGGCTGACCAAGGGCAGCTAACAATAAATAAATAAATTAGGGACTGTCGTTTATAAATAGAGAGTTTAACTTTGAGCATATGGAAAACTGAGAACAGAATCTTTGTTTTTGGGAATTACTGTTTATTGGGTTCATACAAAACATTTCTATGCCACCTAGGTATATAAGAGGATCCCAACAGAAATGGGTGAGGGAATTGCTGGTCTTCACTTATTTGTCCCATGCCCAGAATAGAAATCGAATCAGAAAATATTATTGGTATTCACTGTCACTGTTGTTTTCAGTCCACAAATAATACACAATTGATGACATTTCCTACCACTCCCCATTTGCCTTGTGTTATCTTCACACTGAAATTAATGGTGTGGAATAATGTAAATAATTCTCATTGTCAATCTATTTATATACCGCTTTTTTCCAAGTCTGTGCTCATAGCAGCTAGCACAAAACTAATGTGATTATGTGAAATTCCACCACAGCAGACAGTGAAACTAATCATACAGTTTTTGTCTGAAGCCGAACAGTAGCCAAACAGAAACATCACTGAATGCATCTAAAACCACTTTGCTGACCGTATTGCTCATAGACACACTGGGAAGAAAGCATTCTTCTTCTTCTTCTTCTTCTTCTTCTTCTTCTTCTTCTTCTTCTTCTTCTTCTTTATCTTCCTTTTGCTGTACAAAGAAGTTCAGCTGGAACTCACTGGAACTCTGTTCTGGCACCTCTTAGGTGTGAGCCATCGCCATTATAAGAGAACAAGGGAGGCATTCATGGTGAATTCCGGCATCTCTTTTTCTAGAAAAACAACACTGCTAATAACTTATTATACACCTGAAGGCCTGTGAATGAGTCCCACTGAAATCAGTGGGCTTTACTTTTGAGCAGGCATGAAGAGGATTGCACTGTCAGTGCACCTTCATTATCAAGAGTTGCAAGTGTTCATTTAAACCTCCCTTTTCTTCAGAATACATCCATGTTGGGAAAACTTTTGACACAATACATCATTGCTTCTCTAATCCTAAAGGGCATTTGTGGAATGGGCAGACAGAGGAACCCATTTATAATGGCTTAACGGACTAATAATTTTAGTCAAAGGTCAAAGTTGGCAATGGTCTCTGAAGAATAGTACAGCAGGAAGATCAAAGTAATAGTTAAAAATCATTACATATAATCAATGCCGAGCAAGCACACCATTAAAGGGCAAGGCAAAGAAACAGTCATTACCGACAAGAAAACAGAAAGTGGCAGCCAAGAGGACCTTAGATAAGAAACCTTGAAGCCCAAAGATACAAGGGGGATGCTAGTCTAATCAAGCTGAATATGCTCATTTAATCACTTCACACATCAAGATCTAGTGTGAATACAGTGTTAATAAGTATAATATATTGTGCTATAGGGTTACTACACATTAATCGCAAGCCTAGTAAAAATATGCATTTTGAGAAAGGCAAAACTAAGAATGAAACTAAAATACCAATTACACACACAACTTAAGGAGGCACAACATCTCCAAAGATGACCAATGAATGTAACCTCATCTTTATCACTTGAAAAATAGATAGATGTTCTCTAGACTCCAGAAAACATCTAGTTATAAAACTTCTCTCTCTCTCTTTCTCTCATGTTTGGATCTTCAGAAGGTGCTTCCTTATTAGCTTATGTGGAACGCTATCAGACCCCCATCACAATTGTGGCAATGTGACAGATTACTTTTCATCCCTAACTTTATGTGGAGTTGTAAATTGTCCTCAGCTCACACTCATCAATTCAGTCATAGAATCATATAGCAAGGGAGCAATTTTATTTTATTTTTAGCATCTATACCCCACCATTTTAACAAATATTCAAGAGAGTTTACAAGCAAACCTATTGCAGTGATAAATAATAATAATAATTTTAATAAAGAAAAAAATAGATTGCTACAGATCATGAAAGATACAGCTTTTCCAACCTAGAAATGGAATAGTAACTTGTTGGTTCCTTAAGACAAAATGACAGCGAAAGATCACCACAAAACCAGAATATTTTCTACATAGTAAGATGGTTTCTTTACTGGTACACCAGCAATCCTGTTTTGCTGTTCTTGGTAGTGCTCAATTTCAAATTCTCCTTCCACCTTTTTTATATTAACTCAGATTCTTTGCCTGTTTCCCATTTCACATTCCCAGACATAAAATTGCTCAAAATTAGCTCCTATTTGTAAGTAATAACAATAAACTAGGACAGGGATATTTGTTCTCTACATATGTGTGTGTGTAGATATATATAATCCCCCTGGGAAAAGGTCTTTGGTATGCATTCGAAAAAAACATTTTGTCTAGGCAAGGAGATAACCATGGATTCTGACCCATTGCTAGCATACTTTATTGCTACAGTTTTCAATTGGGGGGAAATAGAACAAACCAATACTAAACAGTTACTAGAGTATAGGAAGCTAAAGCAGCCAGGACAAAAGGCACTAAAGCTGTTACAACCGGGATTAGCAATGGCCTTGAGAAAGACAGGGGGGAGTACCTTTTTGGGGTGGGTGGGGAATCTCCACCAAAAAGGCGGATTTCATCTTGAAAATCAACCTGGGAGAATATATTACATCTTAGTGCAAGTCTTTACTGGTTCTTAGACATCTGTCAAGTTGCTTCTAAGATAAAACATCAGCCAGGTTGCTTCTGAGATAAAACTGGAGCCACATGTTGGGTGTGTGTGTGTGTGTAGAATGTTGTTTTGGAAGCAGTCATAATCTCCACCATTGGCCTTGGATCACCTAAACCAGGCATAGGCAACCTTCGGCTCTCCAGATGTTTCGGACTACAATTCCCATCATCCCTGACCACTGGTCCTGTTAGCTAGGGATCATGGGAGTTGTAGGCCAAAACATCTGGAGAGCCGAAGGTTCCCTATGCCTGACCTAAATGATGTGGCAATTACATAAATGTTCTCCATAGTTAAGACCAAACAAGTTGCTCAATAAGTGACATTCAATTTTGGCCAAGGGCTGATTGCACAAAGATGAATGTGGGTAGCCAGTTATTAGGGCTTAGATTATTGCAATGAACTAGAACACATGTAGCAAGGTGGTCATCTGCACAATCAGCTCACTGAAGTGGAGAATACAAACACTTCCCTGTTTCCCAAGACTTCTGATCAAGGTAGACTGGTAGTAAATTTCTTCACACCACATGAAAGATTGTGTGTATGATTGGTGATCCTTGTTATGCTCAGCATAACTTAGCACTTGACTAATATTTATCAGTATCCATCTTTGAAACATAAAAAACTGTGGTGTCCACACATCTGTACCTGCCTTAAATCAAACACAAACTAAAGTCAATTGACACTCCAGTTGTGTGCAGTGTATTTTAAAACAGAAGAAGAAATGGCATGGCTCACCTGCCTAATAGAATGTCATCTGGTTTGGAAGCCTACTCCGAGTGTCCAGGAATGATAGAAATGCACTCTGCACATTCTCAGATAACATTTATTTTTATTAATACCCAAGTCTTAATGCAGTCCTATCCAGGAAGCTAGGCACACCTATATAGTCCATTGCACAGCAGAAGTGGCACGACAGAGGCTGGTATTAACAAGCATTTTATTAAGCAAACATCAGGACAAAGAGATGAACACGTGCAATCTCTTCCATGTCCAAAAGCGAAAGAGAAAGTACTAACTACAAAATGGAAGTTCCCAGAAGCACTGGGATATTACACAGACATGTGACATGCTACAGCCTCACGTCTGCTCTTAAGGTGGAATGGAATATCACAACACTCTGCACATTCTCAGATAACATTTATTTTTATTAATACTCACGTCTTAATGCAGTCCTATCCCTCTGAAGACATGTTTCATGGCTGAACCTGGTGCACTGGCGGAGGAAGAGGGGAGTGAGGAAAGCACACCGCCCCCGGCAGCGTGATCCTTGTGGGGTGCCATCGCGGCTGCCCCCCCCACCCGTGCTGGGCACCACGCCCCTGCGGGTGGCACGCCACAACCCCAGGATGTGTGTTATGCCCCTGCGGGCGGCGTGTCACACCCACCAGGACGTGCACCAGCCCGGCCCCGCCTGCTCTCTGCCCCCCGGTGCCGGAGCATGAAGCTCCGCCACTGGCCTGGTCATTCCTGGCACAGATTCAACAGTGGCCTTAAGAGACCCTACACTTTCCCCATACAATTCCCTGCACTTGTTTAATTAAGTCCATTTTACCTGTAGAGTATCGAGTGTTCAGGTTCAAAGGGTGGCCAATAGATGGGCAGGAAGAAAGTCTGAAAAGCAGCAAGGAATAGGTTGGTGGTATCCCTTAGAAATGAGTTGTCCAGACTCATAGAGTATAGCAGATTTGGGAGCACAGGCTGTAGAGCACAGAATTGACTTCGTGCAAAAAAAAAAAAAAAAAAAGATTCTACGGGTGAGCAACAGCATGGGTAGGCAAACTAAGGCCTGGGGGCCGGATCTGGCCCAACTGCCTTCTAAATCCAGCCCGCGGACAGTCTGGGAATTAGTGTGTTTTTACATGAGTAGAATGTGTCCTTTTATTTAAAATGCATCTCTGGGTGATTTGTGGGGCATAGGAATTCGTTCACCCCCCCCCCCCCAAAAAAAAAATATAGTCTGGCCACCAACAAGGTCTGAGGGACAGTGGAGCAGCCCCCTGCTGAAAAAGCTTGCTGACCCCTGAGCAACAGGCTTCCATATTTTGGCTCACCAGTGCAACCTTCTTCTCAAACACAGAGTTCCAGAGGTGGGCGAGGATTATTCCAGCAGTTCTGTATGTTATCTGCCAGCCCCACACTCCACCGCAACTCTGATGTTGGGACAAAAAAGTGTTTGATTGGCTGTTGGCATTGCTGAGGCTCCTAGAGTGTCTTGGCTTATGGAGCAGCACCAGGAACAAGTGCCCTGCCTGTCTTTCCTGCAGATCACTGTGTTTCAGAAGTGGCTGTAGCCCTCAGGCTGTATGGGGCCAAACTAGGACCTGTCAGACAGAATAGAATAGAATTTTATTTACGGCCATAGGCCCATACAAATAAAAAACACATAGAAAACAGTTTGTGCAAGTGGGAACAACAGCTGCTAAAACCCCACAGTAACAATAAAATACAATAAAATAGAATGGCAAACTAAGCCTTAGCTAGCTTGTAGTGCTCCTTGGCGTCGCTTTTGGGTAAGGACAGCGACCAGGAACCTTGCCACTTTCAGGGTCGTATGTCAGACACTATTTCTGGGTTAGCCAGACGAAAACTGTAGACTGCTAGGCTGTGGTATTAGAGCCCTGACTCAAATGATCTGAAGTGACCCCCTCAAACCTGCAACCTTTATGGTATAAGGAACAGGGATTGCTTCCTGAAGTACATGGTTTTTAGCTCCAGTCCTGCAGTATGTGACATAAACAACTAGGATCTAGCTGATACTGCAGTGAATATGACATTTGTCATAAACTAATGACTTTAAAAAAAAAAAAAGCAGGATCAGGACTTTTTCAGAGAAATGCAAATACTGAAATAGATGACATGGAATTTTTCTTCCCTATATTGTATTGGTGGAATGCCACATAAGCAACCACTTCACTCCCTTCAGTTCCAAAGCATGCAGCTTAACCTTACGAAAAGACACTTCAAAACACTGCTTGATAGCTGAGGAGATTGCATTCCTTCTTCCAGGTGCTGCAAATTATCCAATAAACATAAACTGATTTCCATAAGAAATGCTAGCCTCGTCATACAACCTTTGTGTATATTTTTAAAAGTCCTTGATTTTGAAATAGTTGAAAGTATTGTGTCAGAACAAAGTGAAAGAGGTATCATTAGCCTTCATATCTGACAAATAAGAGAGACATAAACAAGTGTCAAAATAATTAAAATGGAATTGTTCACTTTTTAGAAGAAAAAAATGGATTGTACAAGAAATATTAAGCTAACAAAGCAAGAGCAAATATGAGAAAGAAAAAAATGACAGTTATCTGCAAAATTCATAAATGTGTCTTTTGTATAACTATAATGATCATATTTTATGCTGTCATTTTACATTTAATTGCTCACCCTGGTACTTTTCTTCATAGAAGCCATCAGTACCCCACAGAGCCAGATGCTGAATTGCAAAAAAACATACTGTGACCACAGACTTATAGGAAAGTAACTTTGCTGAGCTGTGGTGTATGACAAGTTAATTTTTGCAATTACACTTTCCCAAGAATAAATGAAACCGCAGGCCATTACTATTCTGTATCATTAAAAAGAGGAGGGGGGGAAGTCTCGATCATAATGCCCTCAAAATCAGTTTTCCATTATTTTGACATATGAAAGCAACTTTTCAAGCTGTTTTCCTGCAATATGACCTAGTAAAATAAGCACCACCTCGGCTGAAATGCATAAACATCTTGAGCTGTGAAAAGACAGGAAAAACTACAGTCTAGAGTTAATATGCAATGCCAAGCTATCACATGGCTAGGAAGAGATATGTTCAATGCTGCGTGAGAAGTATCTCACTCACAGCTATTTGCTCGACTACATTATATCCAATATAAAGTATTAAATAGATAAGGTTGTTCAGCTGTCATACAGACTGGAACTATTCCCTGATCATTCATCTAGCCACAAGATGTAAAATGTACCAAAATCTAAACACCTGCAGTGTCCATCACTGTCAAATCCACTGGGCAATCAAACAGCAGGAGAGCACCTATCATTATGGAACATGGCCTGCACAATTTCTGTAGCTGTGCATACATCATATGAAATGAAACACTGAGCAATGTAATTTAAAAACAACAACAACCATTAACACAACTTAGCACTATTTAAAGCATTTTCTCACATAAACTAGGGGAGGGAGGCTTTTCATTTACTTTACAGTTGGTTTCTCTTTCTGCTTCTAATAGAATAGTTTACCATACTAAAAACACATCTAAAAAAACTCATTGCTTTCTTCCCTATCATGGAAGCTCAAAGGGCAAGGTTCACACATGCAACAAAGCACTAAATCCTGTCCACGTGCTTCTGCTTTGGCAAATCTCAGTAGTGTTTCTGGTTGGTACAGAGCAATCCGGAAGGCTATTCCAAGGGGTGAATGAGGGGCTGCTATTTCACATGAAAAGCAGTCCAAAGGTTATAAATTCCATATACAAGCCTGGATAGCTCAGCTGATTTAGAGTGTAGGATTGATAATGCCAAGGTTGCAGGTTTCATTCCCATATGGGACAGCTGCATATTCCTGCATCCAACTCTACAATCCTGGTACCCTACAGCTGACAATCAGTGCAGTGGATGGAGCAAGGTGGCTCAGGAAGCAATTTGCTGAATGACTTGAATGTGAAGATGGAAGATCAACCAGTGGGGTTTTTGAAGAAGCATACAGAAGCTCCAAAGTAAATGGAATGTAACGTTGGAGCTTTTTAAATAATTAGGAAGATCTAAGCAGTTGTCAGAAACCAGGTATCTGGGCCATATGCTGCTCTCTACTAAGACAAGTGAATATACCAAAAATATGATTTTCCCCGCACAATCCCACTCAGCGCTCTTATATTATGCCAGGTAACAAATCACACAGAAATCTTAAATATGCAGGATTCCTTTAACTTCTCCGTCAAAACCAACGCTTGCTATTTTTGACAAGTATTTATTTGAATTTGTTGTAATAAGAGTAATAATAAAGAATCTGTTCACACAGCATTGCACATACTAATAACATCGAATAAAGTGGTCCAAGTTTAAAACTTGGTGGCAATATTTAGATATTTAAATATCTAGAATACATATTGAAATCAACAGTACCCACTACCAATTGTTTGGAAATACTTGCTACATTTTTTTCTTAGCTTCTTTTCAAACCTCAACAATATCCTTTGACACTGGGATAGTGATACTGGATATCTGATTTGTTTTCTGAAACACAAATCTACAAAAAGATTCCTCTAATATATTATGCCGCACAATTGCTGCTAGAAAGTATGAGGAAGTTGTAGGGGAAATACCCATGATGCTTGTTATAAGACAGGAGTATTACAAAAACCAATTATATCTTTTCATTCTCTTTTGCTTAATTAAAGCAAAAAGCATCACTATCTTTCTCAGCAGTAATCATGTGGAAGCTGTATAGCACAGATACAGTAATTAACTTAACCTTATCACTTAACTGTATTGGGTCATTCAAGTGAGGCACAGTATCAAAGCTCAGAATCAATGCTGTAATGCTAACATCTGAAGTAGTTCAGAGATTGAATAATGCCATCTGTGAATGGACAGTCTTTGTTCCTGCTTAGCTATGCTGAATAAATGTTCCTGCTCATAACTTTAATATGTCAGCTTAACCATTTAATCATTGTACATTAATACATTATCAATATTGGGAACATGTAAGTACAAAATTACTTGTCAAAGGAATCAGATATTAGCGATTTTTGTGCATAAATGCAATACATTGGGGATTTTGTCTTAATTATACACTTACACAACAGAATGTGGGGGGGCGCACACATGCGCAAGCGCACACTATGATTGTGTTTTAGAGTGGCAACTAATGCTAAACAATTATTTTATATTTTCCTAATCCCTTTACAAATATTCAGCATGTTCACATTCTGTTTGGTATATCAGAGCAAAGACAGCCAGCCGCCAGCAAATCTAAACACACACACACAAACTACTACTCTCTCTCTCTCATTTCTGAATCATGAAGTATTTGTGGTATACATTGGCACTCAAACCTTTAAAACATTTACATAGAATTATGGCAATGGCCCTTCTTCCCCAGTAACTATGTTGAAGATTGTAGCCTCGGTGTAATTAAACATTCTGTTCCATTTCTATTGTTAATTGCTCTAGTTAATATGATGCTAAATATTGCAGAGGGCACAGCAGTCTTGATTTCAAATTATTTGCATTTATAGCCTATGAGTTGTTTCCACCTTGTCATAAAACCCTTTTAGCTCATTTAATACTTTGGTGATATAATTAAAAAAAAAAAAAATCTCTTGCCAGAGACAGTATTCTGAGGTCCTTCACTTTCACCAAGTCAGACACTAAATCATAAGGGACGATAATCAGCAAATTCTCTCCGACAGGCCCTAAGCCTGCTGAGGTAATGCAGCTGACAAACTTTGATGCGCCATGCCCGTGCACATTATGTTCATGTAGTGTGTACATCTGGGCACCCTTTATGGCGATGCAGCAAACAGCCAATCATTTATTCCACTCTAATTAGCACACATGTAAATCCTCACCAATCAAGCCACTCACAGGGTTACTGTTGTGGCAGCCATACAGCAAAGCTGGCAGGACATGTGAAGAAAGTACAAGATGCAACTATTGGGTTTGATTTGAACCTGCCGTCACACAACGGCAGGTCCCCCCAGTCCTGACTGTAACCAGCTCTCCCCTTCAAAAGCCATCACAGAAGTACAGCGGAAAAAGGTCATCAGGCAGACGCTGATTGGCCAAGATGCTTTGATTCTTTACAAGCTTTGGGAGCACACCTGAAGCGACAGCCCTCTCTTATCGCTAACAGCACAGTAGCTGTCGCAAGCAAAAGTCAAGCATAGCTTTCAAACATGCTGCACAGCATGGAATACATGTTAACTTAAAAGAAGCACTGTCCACTTCAGTACTGTAAACCTTTGCATTTTACTAGGAAATTCTCTACAAGACATACACATCTTTTTTTAAAAAAAAAAATTCTTACAGAACCGACATCACCTGCAGAAAATCATCACCCAGTACCTGCAAGCAAAGATTTTCAATGCAAGAAACCAGTTTCCTTTATAGGAAGCAATAGCATACTGCTCTTTTTTTCACAGTCTCATATCCACAGTATAATCACATTAAGAATAGATATATTTTTAGAGTTCTTATTGCTCTTTTCCTGCATTTAATTTAAAAAAAAACATTTACAGAACAAAATCCCATTAATCATATTTGGAAGAGTATTTTCCAAAAAATAAAGAACAATAAGACTATTATTGTCTTATAAATGTATTTCAGTGTTTGCACATTGAGCACATCCTAGCCTTTGAGAGCAGCAAAACATAATATTGCACTTTAGAACCAGACTGATAGAGCTACATCTACAGGTGAATAGAAGGGTAGAAGAATGCATTCTCTGTGTTAGAAACTTTTTTTACTTTTGTTCTCATTAATCTTCATTCACATGCAAGTAAACATGTTTGTGAACTGATTTGTTATATCACATAAATTAATGAAGCAATTAGCTTCTAACGGTTTGGCACCGGTTCATATTTCAAAGGGTTTTTGGATAAAGTAACCCTAAATTCAATTATTTCTATAAAATTAGATTTAAGATAAAAGCTCAAGAGATAGAAAGAAGGGTGGTCTGCCGCTACTTGTGAAAGACATAAAATTAAATCCAAAACAGAAGTCCCATTAGGCATGAATTTAGATTTTCAGTAGAATTTGAAGAGAGAGAAAATAATACCTAATTATTTTGATTACTGTGATAGAATACAAGAATATATTGAACCATCACCAAAAGTCAGCTCAAGCAAAAATATTTTACAGCAATACTAAAGATGTTCTGGGTGGAATTCAGTTGGTATCCTTGAGTTCACAGAAGAAAGTTTGATCAAGAAGCAGCAACCACTAATGGAAGGGGAAGGGGTCATTTTTGCTGAAGCCCCCACCCCCTACTGCAGCTCCTAGCGGCACTTCTCCAGTCAACTCCAGGGAACTACAGAACACAGTTGAAAGTAGCATGGGGGCTGGAAAAGGAATGGGGAATTCACAAAACTGCTTCCCCTTATCTTTCATTGTTAGAGATCCCTACTGGTTCAACAGCCTTTCATGAATGCAAGACCACCAACTGAATTTTACCCTCAAACTTCAGGGGAAAGTCATTTGTTTTGCATCTTAGAAAAGAATGCAGTCTCCTTTGTTTCTCTCTGCCCCCACCCCCACCTCCAAGTTAAACAGATAAGGGTTTGAACCCTTAACTCAAAGCCAGCACACTGAATTCTACCTAGCAGCCAAATAGGGATGCTAATGCACTGGTTCAAAAGGGCTGACATCAAACCAAGAAATGTTTGGGGAAGGTTACATCCAGAATTAGGGAGACAGACAGACTGACAGAAGGAGAAAATCAGTGGAATTAAGGGGACATCTTGTACAAGTGGAGGGGCCATTCTGCATGGAGCAAAAGGAAAAATATCATGGAAAGCAGAACCGCCTGGAAACTTTCTCACAGAAGTAGCCAGCCACCTATTCCCGCCCTCTGTGAGCCCTGTCAGAAATGACAGGAAATACCGGAAAGGGGTGCAATAAACTCTGATCAGGTCTCACAAGCAACAGTGGCTCGTGATCAGCAATATCAAAAGATTGCCTTGATCTCCAGGCACCTCATGATAACTAAGGTTATGTATGTGTGGTCCCTAATGTCATGACGTGTCTAGCTTTCAGGGGACACGGACCAACCACCCACACAACTCCCTGCCCCTGAACAATCAGTTGCAGGGAGGGTCAATACTGAGGTTCAGTCCTTTGATCGGGGACTGAACAACCACACATTTGATCCTATGCGCCATTCTGTTCTTCCTCAGAGATGCAGCATGCTTCACTAGTGTGGCCTACTAAATCTACAAAGAGTCCCAGTCCAATTCACAAAGTTGCTCAAATACACACACACCTTTATTATGTGACAGCAACAGCAACAACAAAAAGGAATTCAGCAACTGACATTAATTTAATGGGGGGGGGGTCAGTGGAAAAGTTCTGTGGTCTGAAACTCGTAACACAGCACTCAAGTTATCATTCTACAAATGGGATGGAATAATCTGGTCTCAGGGCCTGCCGTTCTTGAGAGTTTATTGCAAACTACAGCATATCAGATGTTTTTAGGAGCTCATCATTGTTAACCTAGAAATTACACCGTAATAGTTTTGTTTTAAAACCAGTAATTTTAATTAAAATGCAACTTGGAGGCCTTTCTGAAAAGGCGGGGTGGGGGGATCTGGAGAAAGAAATGTGGCCATCGTCCACATCCCTGCTGCTCGTGTTGCTGCCTGCTGCCATGTGGAGCAGGTGACTCCTTGTGAGGGGCCTCAGTTGAATAGGAGGGCGAGAGGATGATATGACAACCCTTTCTTGTTTCTGATACCATATTGCATAGGTTGTTCCCAAGTGGGTGGGTGGGGGGGCAGTGCAAAGGCATTATAATCATCACCACCATCTTGGCTGTGAGTTCTGGAAGACCTGGTCCGTGCCTTACAGGCCTTTTCCCACTTGGCCCGGGAGGGCAGGACCCTGACTGACTCCAGTTACAAAACCTGAGGCTGCTGGAAAAAAACCAGAGACCATTCTTGGCTGTGAGACCTGCTCCCTCACCTGGCCTGGCAGAGTTGTGCACTGACTCACTGGCTGACTCATTCACTTCAGCCACAAAATCTGAGGCTGCTGAACAGAATCTTGTCCTGGGGTTTGTTGGGGGGGGGGGTTGTTGCTATTACTGATATTAATCTTTTTGTATATTTTGGATGTTATGATTTATTTGGAAATTGTTTGAATTTGATTGTGTACTTTCTGGTGTTTTATTGTTTACTCTTGCTACATGGTTTATGGTTTATTATATGGTTTATTTTTAACATGATCTGATCATGGTTTGAACTTAGGAAAGGTGGCATACAAATAACTTAGAAAAACTTAGGAAAGGTGGCATACAAATAACATGATTGATTGATTGATTGATTGATCATATTTTCCCTACTTGTTCCCATGTTTTCTTGTTTTGTTCTTTGGTGAGAAGCCCAGCACTTAGGTATCATCATCACCACAACCACATTCTTGCCTAATTGTTCCCAAGCTGCTTGGGGGTGGGGCAGTATGATCAACTTTATTATCATTGTCATAATTATTATCACGTTTCTCCTGATTGTTTCCAAGCTTGGGTTTTTTTTGGGGGGGGGTCCCATTTCAAAGGCATAATTATTAGCACCTTTTCCTCCTGCCTGGCCCACGGCAGGGATTTTTCCAAACTTGCTTTCAGAGAGTGGAGCACAATACAAAGGCAGAAACATTATTATTATAATTTCCTCATACATCCCTAATTTTTGACAGTCACGTTTACTTAGGTGAACAAATAGGGCTCGCAAATCATAAATCCGAGCCAATGCATTCAACTTGAATCCAAACCAATGGATTTAAGTTACAAGAAAGGAGATTCCGTATAAATATCAGGAAGAACTTTCAGACAGTAAGAGCTGTCAGACAGGGGAACAGACTCCCTCAGAAGGTGGTGGACTCCCCTTCCTTGGAGGTTTTTAAGCAGAGGTTGAATGGCCATCTGTCACAGATGCTTTAACTGAGATTCCTGCATTGCAGGGGGTTGGACTAGATGACCCTTTGGATCCCTTCCAACACTACAATTCTCTGATTCTTATGAAATCCGCCACAACTCACTGCTGGGGCAACATGCCTGAGAACATGCCACCTGACAACCCAAAGCAGGCTTCTTCATTTTGGTAAGAGGCAAAGGGATCTTGCCATATAAAGAAGCTCCATTGATTACTCCGTAAAATGTTACATACTTCTGCAAACCCATCACATTATTATTGGTCTATCAATGATGTTTTCATGTTTTCTGTGTTTCTTTGTTTTAATTTGCAAGAGAATTTTTTTAAAATTACACCTGCTAAAATTATTAGTGAAAAAATAGCTTGCTGTTTACTATGTAAGTAAAAGGATATGATTTCTTAGATATAATCATTTATTTTGCATGTAATAGTTCAAATCAGAGCCCCTTAAAAATCATTTTGTTAATTTTTCTTTGCTCAGCAATTGTTGAAAATCTTACTTTTCTGATTACAAGCAGGGAATCACCTATGAAAAGTAACTTCTGGAAAGTGCTACATAACAAATTGTGAAATATTTATCCATGTAATATGGGCAGATATTGTACAGACAACACACACACACACACCAATATTGATGACATCATCACCAAGCCAAACCACTTTATTGGCCCATTAGAAATGACAGAAAAAATAATTTTTATTATCAGTGCCCTCATGGAAGCTGACCGTCATTTCAGGCTGTTCCATTGTCAGCAGTCTGAAAGGCCAATACAACCCAGGGTCAACACAATTGCCCTGCAGCCTTTAAAAGACTGACCTGCTTGTCGCATTTAAGTCAGAGGAGATTATTCTAGCAGTATATACAGGACTACTGAGGCCAAACATTTGAAATACAGACCTAGGCACCTTATTACAAAAAAGGACACTAAAGGAATTTGAGAAGGAACATCAGAGAACAGCCAGAGTGATAGAAGACTCTAGAAACTTAAGAAGTCCAAAAGGTTAAAGAAACTATGGCAGAGGTGAAGTCCTTGGAAAAGGAGGAAATTAAAGAGAGACCTAACTGCAATATACAAAATTATAAAGGGAATTGAAAGGACAGCATGTGAAATGGTGGACAAGTTAGCAACTCGGATAATAGGAACAGGCCCTCCCTAAGGTAAGAAAGGGCAAAAGGAGAAGAGTAGGAAATTACACAAGGGACAATAAATATGAGAAATTTTGAGGAACAAAATTCAAAACAATAAATTGTGATTATACATTGGGCAAATAGATCCAACAGCAGTCCATGGTAGACCATGGTAGCCATGGTCTACCAATTGTTACTTGCTGTATCAGCTCTACATATTCTGAGACAGTACCCCTTTGACTACCAGATACTATGGACAAATTGCATAGAATGGTGGTAAGCTTCACCACC
Organism: Lacerta agilis; assembly: GCF_009819535.1. Classification (NCBI taxonomy): domain Eukaryota; kingdom Metazoa; phylum Chordata; class Lepidosauria; order Squamata; family Lacertidae; genus Lacerta; species Lacerta agilis. The sequence goes on from NC_046318.1 coordinate 33,485,228, forward strand.
TATCCTTCAAAGGTGTACTTCTTTTGTAAAGAATGGTGTTAAAAATATTTATGTTATAGCCTGATTTTTCTGAAGTCAAACTGAAAACTGGGTCTAGCCTATAAAGCCATCATTGGCTTAGGACAAAGTTATTCAACAAGCTGTTTGATCCCGTATAGCAGTGTGTCTCATGTACAGTGAGCCTTGTGCCATTTTCAGGTGGGCCTCATTGCCACAGACAGCATATTTTTTATTATTGTTTTAGAAATTGTTCATTAGTGATATGGACTTACAGTTTTGTTGCATGCCCCTTGGGTGCACTGAGTAGCAGTGCAGGATACAAATTATAATCTTGTTACAAACAGAGTGTTCTTTTCTGTCTGAACAAGTGCAAAAGCACTTAAAATGGAGTAACGTGGACTAGTCCAGTTCTGTAAACATTGAAGATTACAGAGAATGAAGAGCTTCCATTTTATACACAAATCATGTAGATTTTTCTACAGCAAATGCATTCACTTACGAAACCTAGGGCCCAGAATAATTTTAACAGCAGTCTTATGATGAAACCATCATTTATTGTACAGCTCTGATATGGGACCAGTCATGATACAAATCTGACTTCCAGGCTACTCTTGTGGTTTTCTCTTCAGTTTCTAATAGCTGGAGAAGGTAGCTCACCTACATGATTTTGAATTTATTTTGGAGTTTCATTATTGCCTTGGTTTTTTAATATCATGTCAACTGACATTGAGATAATAGATTTCTCTCTTTTCTTCTCGTTTAGGGTTTACAAACAAAGGCAAACCACAACAAACAACAGAGGAGGTTAAAGGTCCATGCTCTAGCCTTCATTCTTCATTCTTTACAGTCTAGAACAGCGGCACAGGTGAAGCATTTGGAAATGTACAAATTTCAAATTAAATACATTTGCCTCCATAATTGGTACCACTAATTTTCATAATAATGATCAGGAAAAGACATTCTTACCATGCACTTTAGATTACTGCAAAAGCTCATTTCTAAGAGAGAGAGAGAGAGAGAGAGAGAGAGAGAGAGAGAGAGAGAGAACACCCACACCACTCTTTTCAGTCAACTGCTCATCTGATTTCAGTGTATACTATGGGTTTCCCTTATATACAGTGCCTGTAGGCACTATTCTTAACACACTGTTATTTTTTACACCCCCACATGGTGTTAATGAGTTGCCAGCTGCCTGTTGTGACATAACAAGAAACCATGAACCCAATGTCTTCCTTATCCTTTGCTGGTTAGGCTTTCTGTTGTGGCATAGAAGTGTCAGATGGTATGATCAGAAGTAAATAGTCATGACAGACAAGAGGAAAGGAACTGACAGTTGAAGATGCTGATACCCATTATGCCTCCACAACTACCACCTCCTGGGGAGACTGTTGAAGGCTTTGAAATGTTACACTGTACTCTGGGCTAACATGGATCTTTCACAAATAATATATTTACTCCAGAAGAACTTGGTATGCCACCTAAACAGCTGGCTTAGTGCCATTCAGGCACATAGAGCATTAGGTGTATCCAGTAAGTCTCTCTTTTTCACTCACCTTATATTCTAATTCAAACTGCTTAGCAGTGGTTCAGAAATGAAGAAGACACCCATTGCTGCATCCTATATCTTACCATTGCAGAGCATATAACAACCCCCAATCAAGAGGACCTCAGAAACAGAGTTTGCAAAGTGGTGTTCATCTCATGACATGGATTAAAATCAGGATCAAAGCATTCTAATGCTTTCTGGTTTCTTATTTTGTTATCAGCTGTACTCAAGTTTACTTGAAACAAGGGAACTGTGTAGTGTGAGATTTTTCTACCACGGACCCTGGGAAAATAGGCTCCTACCCAGATTTTATGGAATCCTACCTACACAGATTCCATGGAAAGAACATTAATTAATTTTTTATTCAAATTCTAAAAAATAATACGTGATTTCTAGATTTCCTGGAATATGTTCAGCTGTTGCTAGGGTATTTTTTAAAAGAAATGAAAATTATGGGGAAATTCCCCTCTAGCCCTCATGATTTCTACACAGGTGAACTCTAAGTTTACCTACCAGTAAACTGTAATTTCTGTTTACAGCTTCTTTTTTTCAAAATGAAGGTATGGCTCCCTTTGTTTCACTGGCCATCTGACCCACCCTGTGCCCCTTCTGAATAAACTCACATCCTTCCACCTCTCAAGTGCCCTCTTCATACTGTCCTCCCCAAAGCACATTGTTCAGAGCACCATGTAGACAAGGGGCACACTAAAATAAAGGACTAGAATGCCAACTGAAAACAATGGGCCCTTATCTGAGGACCCACAGTCACTGGTGGAGTAAGGCTCCGCGCTACCCGGGGCGGCGAAAGAAAACGCCCCGGGGCGTGGCGTCGTGACGCCGCCGCTTCCTCAGCCCCCTTTTAAGCCACAGAGCGAAAAGGCGGCTCGTGGGGCTGCCGAGTGCTATCAGCGGCTCCCCACCGATCGCACACGGCATCCCCACGAGCTGCCTTTTCGCTCTGGGGCTCAAAAGGGAGCCACGGAAGTGGCGGTCCAACAACGGAGTGCGGCTGTGTGAAATGTCACGCAGCCGCACTCTGCCGTCAGGCCATGCGCTGCTGCTCCCGGGGTGACGGAGGGAGTGGCGGCGCATGGGAGTGGCGGGAGGGGCTGCCGCTTGTCACCCCCACGCACCGCCATTCGCTCCATTGCCCCGGGAGCAGCAGCACCACACACACCGTTCGCTGCTGCTCCCGGGGCAACGGAGTGGAAGAGGACAGTTAGGTTGCTTGCATCTACTTTGGGGTTTCTTATATACTTCGTCCATTCACGGAATCCTTTGCAAAGTCCCTTTTTTCTTACTGATGTTGCAGCCCTGAAGATTGTACTGGAATGCAAGAGGCAACCAGAATACAAGCAAGCACCTCAGCACACTCTTCCTATATGTGAAAGACAGGAGGGTCAAGGTTTTAGCAGGAGCTGTGAGAGTAAGTCAAGCAGCATAAGAGACTCTGGGGAAATGTTTTTGCAGGAGGCCAAATGCTAAAGAAATGCAACAGGCTGCTGCAAAAATGTGGTAAATTAGCAAGTTTTTTTTGCCAAGCTCCCTTCAGCTGGTATCATTGTGATTAGTGAAAAAGAGAAAGGGGCAATACTCCTGAAACAAAGCAGAGAATACCCATTTAAAATACAAGGACAAATCACTCTCCTCGGACAAGAATTAGACTCATGGCTTCAGAATAATAGCAAACTGACCAGTGAAAAGAGAGTAAATTACTGTCAAGTCATAAGGCTTGATGTGAGCTTTACTTCTTTTTAATCCCAGAACTAAAATAATTTGTATGTTGCCCATAAACAGTGGTAATAATACAGCAAAAAGAGTATTCAGGAAATGGGATTGTTCTAACTGCTAGAAGTGTAAGAAATGAATGGAGAAAATTATTAAATGCAAGTGCTAAATTTCTTTAATCATATTTAATATTAAACTACAGTTGTCATAGTATGCATGCATTATGTAAATTGTATTTTATGAAAGTTTAAAAGTGCTTTTTTGCATGGTTAAAAGTGCCCTTTTGAGTTCATTACGCACCAGTGAAAATCCCTTTTAAAAAGCACTGGATTTTCCCTATATTACCATTTTTATTCAAATTCAAATTAAAAATAAGTAGTCTCTAGGTTTCATGAAACATGTCCAGTTATTCCCTTTTTTGTTTTTTGAATGCTAATAAAATAAAAATAGAGCTTCAACAGTGGCTTGTCCACACCTTTTGAAGTAATTTGTTAACTACTAGCATCACTTTTCCTCAAAAATGTTATTTACTTTTCTATACAGAAAAATAAGTCATCTACTATTTTTGCCAATCACACTTTTCGGTTAACACAATTGAAAAACGTGTATTTAGTTACATTTCAAAAATGGTTAAGTCCAGTCAAAGGCGACTGTGGGGTGCGGCGCTCATCTCGCTTCAGGCTGAGGGAGCCAGCATTTGTCCACAGACAGCTTTCCCCATGGGTCTTGTGGTCGGCATGACTAAACTGCTTCTGGTGCAACTGGACATTTGTGACGAGTGCCAGAGTGCACAGAAATGCTGTTTAACTTCCCGCCACAGTGGTACCTACTTATCTACTTGCACTGGTATGCTTTTGAACTGCTAAGTTGGCAGAAGCTGGGGCAGAGCAACAGGAGATCACCCTGCCGCACGAATTCGAACTGCCAATCTTCCGATAGGCAAGTCCCAAGAGGCTCAGTGTACCTCAAGGTTAATTTTTTCCTCTTCTTCGCTAAGATGTACAAGATATACCAGCATCTTGGAGCATTCATGAGCTAAGCAGCTGTTCTGAGTTATGCTGCACAATGCCCATCTACCAACTGCACATATTATCTGAAATGTCAACATATCATACTTGTCTTTTCTGATAGATTTAATATCTCACTCATCACTTGAAATTATTGAAATGTGCCTGATAAATTCACTGCCCATCCTCAGTCTATCTGTTTCATCAAGAAAGCAGCAATAAGAGTCTTCATTGTGGTCACTCTGTGTTGGATCTAGAGTTGTGGTCAGAGAAGAGAAAGGGGAGTACTGTATATTCTGGCATATAAAACTACTTTTTAATCCAGGAAAATCTTCTCAAAAGTCGGGGGCCGTCTTATACGCCGGGTGGAGAATCTGCGGTCGAGTATATCTCAAACTCTATATTTTAACTGGGAAAGTTGGGGGTCGTCTTATATGCCCAGTTGTCTTATACACCAGAAAATACAGTAAGTCTATTTTGCCTATTCCTCCTTCTGTCCTTTCTTTGTGGGAAGCTATGTTCTATGGCACCGGACATAAGGAGAAATAAGCAAAAATAAACTCCCTTCCCCAAGTGGAGAGCCTCTGCAGGATCTCATTGTCATCTGTGAATGGAAGGAGCCCTTCCATTCACAGAATGGCAAATCTGGATCCAACCCTTTGAGTCTGGGCATAGAACACTGAACTGAAGTTTCACATTTCTTTAATCCAGTGGCAGACATTATCTGCTAGACTAAGTGGCCAAAGCAGTCCCAAAACAATGCTGTAGGCTTAATTTAGTTGCTCAAACATCAAGTTCCGAAAGCATTTCTACTTAAGCATAAGAAGAAGAAATGGCAAACAGGATACAGAGGTAGCTAGAATACAGTCTTCTAATATCCCCTTAGGCTAATCAGATTTGAAAATCCACCACCAGAAGCTCAATACTTAGTACACTATATTTGCAGAGGAGCTTCAAGATGGATGTACAATTTAATAGTGCCCCTTTGATGATCCCTAGAAAACTCATGAATATATAAATTCATTGCTCAGAATCTCTGTATCTGCAATTAGTGAGCTCCTATATCAGCAAGTATAGAAATCTCTGTTTGAGAGAATTAGAGCAGTAAGTTAAATTACAACTTTTGTCAATGAGCCCATTCTTAGTCTATTGATTTGTGCTAGGTGACATGATGACCTGATCTGAACCACACACACACAAATGTGATGTTTCTTTAATTGAAAACCAATTGGATCTTTATTCCCCACCCCACCCCATTTCTTTCTTTCTTTCCTTTTCTCTCTTTCTTTTCAAAAAGATTCATTTTTATTACCCATGTTTTAAATCTTTGATGCGTTTAGTAAACATTGCAAATCTTAAATCACTGATTTATATCTTAATTCAGATATACAAAGGGGCTTTAGGATGAAGGATTTCCAAGAACAGCATGCAATGGAGTTTAAAATAAATAAAAAATAAAAAACGTCCAAAAATGTTAGCACTTCTCTTGCATATATTGTAGTGCACTAATTGTTGGTTTTCATAATGTAGCTCATTAGTTTTGCATAATTTAAGTTTTAATTCATCGTTTAATTTTTAATTAAGGAGGCTTTCAAGATGAGCTTTCTGCTCAGATTTTAGTCACTTGCTAAATATGTTTGTGTAAAAAGGCTTAGGCAAGACATTGCCATTGTAGCCAATATTTCTCCGTGATATCCACTATAAAGACAATCATTTTAGTATACATTTGGAAAATAATAACTGCAATTTCAACATTGCATGTAGCATTTTTAATAATTAAAATGTGAGGAAAATACTCAAAACACTGTAGAAAAGATTCTCAGGTAAGAAAAACAAAGTAACTCGTTTATGGATGGTGGCGTCCCTTTCCAGTCACAGTATCATGGAATGATATTACTTGCATGTAAGTAGCTTAGGCTTGTGGCCCAAAGGTTTCACTGTATCATCTGGTTAACATACACACATTTGCTTCCTATATAACACTGAACTTGTGTTGACCTTATCAGCGCAGGTTCACAGCCTAAATTATCGGATCTATTTCCATTACAGAACGCACAGAAGATTATGCAATTCTTTTTTAAAAAAAATGGCAGGAGCAAGATAGCAAATGCGATAAGATAACGTGGCCTGCAAATGATTAAAAAAGCCAGTTTTTTTAAGATGAAGTGTGATAAACCTAAGGTTACAATCCCATCATATTTGGATGTCCAAAGCCCTATTCCACTTTTCCTCACATGAAGGGGCAACATAAGTAAAAAGGGTCTATAGTCCTTCCCCTCATTATCACACACTTCATGCTGGCTCCCCACATGAAATACTATGATAGTAGGAGTGTCCTTCAATTTGTACATGAGCAGAATAATAAACACAAACAAATCAATATGTTTTGGATTTAACTGAGAAATTTATTTATTTATATCAGAATTTATAAACCACTCTGCATTCAAAAAATATGAGTGGTGCATAGAAATAGAATATACTACCAAGGCCGAGGTGGATGTAGGCCTTGGGCAGTGGAATCATGTGAGGGTGGCACTCTTACAGGCAAGGTGCCACACCCAGTGGCAGAGCTACACGCTCCGGCACCAGGGGGCGGAGAGCAGGCGGGGGCAGGGCATGGCATGGCATGTGTCCCGGGGGTGTGGTGCGCCGCCCGCAGGGGCGTGATGTGCGTCCTGGGGGCGGGGCACTCCCCTGCATGGGCATGGCGCCCAGCACGGGCAGGGGGCAGCTGTGATGGCACCCCACTGGGATTGCGCTCCCCCCGCACCCCTCTTCCTCCGCCAGTGGCCACACCCACCATAAATGAGAAGCGGCAGCAACTTCCGCTAACCTCTTGCAAGATCTCACACCACTGCCACTTCTCCTCCCTTGTCTCATGGTGGGGGAAGCGCCCCACCTGCTCCCTGCAACTGTTGCTGCCACCACCAGAGAAGCAGGGAGAAGTGGTGGCGGTTTCCGATGAGATCTTGTCGGAAGCTACAGCCACACAACCCCAGTAAGCAAGGTGAAGGCGGGGAAGCACCTTCCTGTTTCATCTCAGGCTGTGAAACAGTCCAGGCCGTCCCTATATAAAACATAATACAAATAACAACACAGTGTTAAAACATGAAAACCATCAGGAATTAAAAACTGCAGAAATAAAAAAGGCTAATTTGGGAAGGCTTGGGAGAAGATCTTTAAGCAAATGTCAAAAAAAACTGGAACCTGCCTCCCTTCTAAAGGAACAGAATCTTTGGGAACTGGCCTGTTTTGCAACAGGGGTATATGGCATTATCATCAGATCTTCCTCCACAGAATTAAGTGACCAAAGCTGTTTCTCAGATGCTATTAGAACTCAGTGTGATATAATGGGGTAAAATTAAATTTATTAAAATGGCAGTCTTTTTTCCTCATAGAACAGTGGAAATGAACCAAGTTTACTGTAACAAAACGGGCCAGTTCAAAAGCTACAACTGGGTTTCATGGTACATGCCTTGTCTTCTCCACAAGTGCACCATGAGTAGGATTCATCATGGATTCTGTCAGAGGTTTCTGAAGACTATCACCAACCACTCCCTTGGTAGAACAGTCATGTTTGTAGTTGAAAGCAGGCACTCATGGCATAGACTTCTTGTTTTAGTTAGTTTTGTCTTACTGATCTACCAGATGTTTTAGCACATCGTCTTCAAGAGACTGAAACCATTGTTGAAAGTGCACCTAAGCAAGAATAGCCACTGAAGTGGAAGTGTAATACTGTGAAATCCAAGAAAAGGTAATAAGCACCTCTAATTTTAAAAGGAGTAAAATATTATCAGTATGCAACAAATTTGACTAATTGGGTCAATAAGTCTATGTGAGTAACCTGTTTGTTGTCATATGGATGTAAACAAACAATTATTTTTAATTATTGTAGTATATGACTTACCAGCTTATCAGAAATCAGGATTGCACTCACATGGCATGGTAATAGTCCATGTTGCAATTTATCACCTAACATACAGTTTTTAGGGAAGCATCAAATAAGTGGGAACGAAGAGAAACAGCAAATTTAACATCCATTTTGCTGATGACTGATATTCACAAAAGTGGTATGGAACAGATAAAAGGTTTCCTTTTTATTTTTTTCTTTCCTTCACCAACACCAGAATTTATTTATTAGTTAGAGAATTGCCTGAGGAATAAATAAGCGTTGTTCTGGACCAGTAACCTGGCAGTGGTGCAAATGATTAATATGTAGTTAGCTTAGATGAACAAGGTGATATATTTATAGTAAGAGCAGTGCTGTTCCATTACTCAATATTGAATATTCATTTTAAAGCCAAATTTGTCAGAGGTTTAACTAATAGCATTGCCAAGACCCCCCGTTTATTTCCAGAAGGACAGTTTTAGGAGATCAACGGAAGACATCTGTGGAACAAGCCAAATTGAAGAAATCTACATGTCTGAATCAATACACTGTGAATGCTTATCAAAAGTCTGAATATTGTTAAAGTGGATTCGGTTTCAACTGTTTCAAAAGTACAAGAAAGTTCCCTGAAATTCATTAGCACCTCTTGCTTATTTTTAAATGGCAGGACTGGTTGGGCGGGGAGAGGTGTCAGAGGTTTAAGACAATCCCCACTCAGATGGCAAATTTAGATTTAAAAAAATTATCCTCTCAATCTGTTACCGATTTAAAATCTTTCAGCATATGACTACATAAGTAAAGGAGGACTGGAAAAACCAGCCAGGTTTTATGTATTTAAAACCACCACAGCTTTCTTTGCCCCTTTAAGCAGATCTGGCCCTGCCAAAAAACCCAAAAATTTGGTGATGGCAGCAATGGAAAAACAACACCTGTTTGTGCTTGTGAGATGCTATTTCATCTTTTTTGTGCGCTTTCAGTGTGCACTTAAAAGAAAAACCACCCAAACCTGCCTTCCTATCACGCTTTCCCCCTTCCCATTGCAGTGCTGTGCAGCTCAGAAAACACTCCTTGCAATCCAGACACTTCCTGTTGCAGTGTCCAAATGCCTCAGGTCAGGATTAGCAACAATTAGAAACTTGATGTTGCTATGTAAAAACCAAGGTGTGCAAGATCATATAAGTTAACTCTTTTGGCCAGCCAGGATGGCCCCTTTGCACAAGGTCATCCAGGTTCCCAGAGCACAATATCAGAGAGGCTTTTATCCAGACCAAGTCCATTGCATTGGGTTTCTAATGAATCAACGGAACTTAACTTGGACTAACTTGTAATAACTTCAATAGGACCAACATTCAACCAACTTACCGACAAAACTACGACATGTAACATTAAACGCTCTGTTGCGTCTATATGAAGGTGATCAAAAATGCAAATTATGTCCAACATAATCAGCAGCTGGGTTTGGTATGGAAAGCTCTACCCACTAGTATCAGACTGGCTACGTATTGATGTGCTACTTAGTCAAAACAGTACTACATGGAGCTAAATGAATTTTGCTTAACATAGTAAGAAGACACAAGATCCTCATCATTTTTCAAGGACAAGCATTCTCCTCATGGCAGAGAACAGAATCTTTTATACCATTGAGACCCGATTTAAAACAGGAAAAAGTATAAAAATCCATAAGGTTCTTCTCCTTATTAAAAGCTATCAGAATGTAAAGATTTTAAATAAAAAAACACCTCTTTATTATAGAATTTATGAAACTGAAGGTCAGTTCTATTATCCTTATAAATTAATTTTTAAAAAAAAATCTAGCCTCTTAAAATTCAGAAGAATAATGTATATTTAAAATATTCTATAATTACTGCAAAAGTATTAATTAACAGTTCATAGAAGTATAAGTAGTGAGATGAGCGAATAAGCCATCTACTGACTATAAATAAGAGGGTTTTTTTTTAAAAAAAAAATCACTTTATGGCATTTTTGTAACTATATGATATTAGATAGGTCATAACATTAGTACTTTTCTCTGAAAATCTAATAATTAATAACCTTTTTCATTTCTGAGCTGATTATTGACTTTGTAATAAATTGGTGTAAGTTCAGTCTCACAGTCATTTGCAAATATTAACCATGAATGTAATTTTTCAGCTGTGCTGACCATTAACACCACAATGCAGACATACCCTGAGACTCAAGTTTAAGAGAAGTCTCAAATACCACATTCTGAAAAGGTTTTAGATGAAGACAGATAAGCTAGTATGAGTGATCCCATGAGATGGGAGACTTGTACATTGTGTCTAATTCGTTTCAGAGCATAATCTGAAGGCCACCAACTTTGAAGAAGCTGAGTGGGGCTTAGTCTGACCATTGTCTGTATGGGTGACCACACAGCTGGGAACCACATTTATGCTGTCTTGGGTTTTCTGAAGAAATGTAGGGTGTAAATATAATAAAATAAATATATAATACTATAATTAGTCCTACAGCTGCCATTTAATTAGTGAAGGTGTCAAACAGACCTCACTAGGAACAGCACCCACAAAAAGCAAACCACAACTGAAAAGGACCTCTTCCTTACCGTCATCCTCTGAGCCTCCCTCAAAGGAGCGACGTGGAGAAGGGCCTCAGATGAAGAAAGACCAAAGTGTCCAAGTAGGTTCATATCACGACATAAATTCCAGGTGAATTTCGGTCCTGATGGCATCCGTAAACAACTTCATAGGTCAAACCATTACTTTGAATTGGGCTGATAAGCATACAGGCAGCAGAAATGATGCTATATGATCTCTTTGCCTTGAGCTTGCCAACAGTCAGGCAACCACCTTATGCACTAACTGAAACTTCTGGGCTGTTTTCAAAGGTAGCCCCACATAAAGTGCATTGCCATGGCCTAACCCTGAGGTTCCCAGAGAACAGATTACTGTAGCCAAGTTGGCCCTGTTGAGATAGGGTCATAGGCCACTGGCTTAAGCTGGTAGGAAGGCTGTCTGTACCACAGAAGCAACATATGTCTCTGCTGACAGAAATTGATCCAGGAGAAGTCTCAAACTCCTGGACAGGATTTACCACCTCCCTAGGGGCAATATGTAATAAATCTTTAGCCACCTGAACAGTTCAGTTAGATGGCAAACCAAGGACGCAATGGAGGTGGAGAAGTACATTTTCTTCATCGTCACTGAGTAGGCTTGAATTTGAGCATGTACCAGTGTTTGATTACATTGGTTGGTAGTTTCCCCCCTATCTGCATGCAAGCTTTCTCTCCCTTTGCTTTATTGCTTTTAGCTCCAAGGAATATCCTGAAGCTTTCTAAAATCTGCCAGTCGAAAGAAAAGAAACTTACACGCAATTGTGTCAACCACCCCAATCACCTCTGTATTCCACAACTGAGCAAATGATTAGTCCTCATCCTATTAGTAAGAAAGCTGTTGTGCTGCTATAGAAAAGATGTTAAGGTCTGAATAGAAAATCCCAGGTTCAGAATCACAGCTTTCCCACAATGCTTGCCAAGTGACCTGCAGCAAGATACTCAAATTAACCACTTTGCAGTTAATTGTGAAGGTAAATTGAGATGGTAATGTATTCAGCACTTTTCTTAGTATATATATATATATATATATATAATACTTCATGCTGTTACAGCCAGAGAGCCAGTGTGGTGTAGTGGTTAAGAGCGGTAGACTCGTTATCTGGGGAACCGGGTTCGCGTCTCCACTCCTCCACATGCAGCTGCTGGGTGACCTTGGGCTAGTCACACTTCTCTGAAGTCTCTCAGCCCCACTCACCTCACAGAGTGTTTGTTGTGGGGGAGGAAGGGAAAGGAGAATGTTAGCCGCTTTGAGACTCCTTCGGGTAGTGAAAAGCGGGATATCAAATCCAAACTCTTCTTCCAAACTCTTCAAACAAAATAGTGGTAATACTGAGAAGTTAAGCTCCATTCTGCACATTTCTCTTTTTGATTCACTTTCCCATTAAAATGTAGCATGACTTGGATGCTATTGTTGTGACAAGTCCTGAAGCGGCATCCAATGCACCACCTGTTCAGATCTTGCATAATCATTTTCAATTTTGAGGGCCCAAGCATGTGAGCAAGGTGCTTGTATCTGTTCAGCTGACTACTTGTCAGCCACTCATGGCTGATTTCGACTCTTCAGGGGCGGGTGTGTTCCAGGGTGTGGTGAACATGTGACTGCATGAAGAGCAGTGCCTATCATCATGAAATATGTGGTCACAGGCCTCTGCTTTAAAACCCATCCTGGATCCTGAGTTTTTGGGTAACTACCGCTCGGTCACAAATACCTCTTCTCCTGCTGGAGAGGGTCTCTTCTCCTGCTGGGAGAGAGACAGGGAACATGAATCAGATGAGGTCATGTGCATCCTGAAAACGGTGTCTCCAGTGGATGCAGTAATGGGCTGGATGAGGGCTAAACTGAAATTGAATCCTGGCGAGACAGCAGTGCTCTGGGTGGGTGGTTCCCAGGTCTGTGATTTGGGTAATGTGTCTGTTGTAGATGGGTTGTCCTATCTCTAAAGCAGCAGGTAAACAGTTCTGGAGTACTCCTTGATTCGTCTTTGTCCTTGGAAGCCTAAGTTGCTCTGGTGGCTAGGAGAGCCTTCTACCAGCTTCAACTGTGCCCATTTCTGGACTGGGATAGCCTGGCTACTGTCATCCACACACTGGCAGCCTCTAAACCGGATTATTGGCAGTAATGCGGTGCCTCTGGGGTTCTCTGCTGTAAGTTATTTAGATTACAGTACTGCAATTTCATACTGCCTTGAGACAGACTGTAATAGGCGGCATATAAATACTTCTATAAATAAAAATAAAAAGGCCAATGAATAGAGCAAAGGTGGTAGCTATCATTGAGGGAGCACACACACGCGCACACACACACATGCATACACAATCAGGTCATACATAATGTGACAAAGTACAGATTTCACCTAGGACTAGAACATACATTATTATCTGTACTCTTAACTCCAGATAAAACCAGAAATACAGCTATACATGCAAGATTCAAGAAAAACTATGGAGAATGTAAATGTCCTAACCTATGATTTATAAAATACACTGACAAATGGCAGTAGCTTTTTTCATGATATCTACAAAAATAAAACCATTATTTAAAAGAAGAACTATCCACCATAATATGAACCAATAAAAAGGAAAGAGTCAGATAAAGGGCTTGGGTTTGATGAATGATCTGATACAATCGTATCATGCTTGTTTATCACAAACACCAAAACACACCATCAAATACAGCAGGGAATAACTAAATAACCTGCCTGGATGACAGTTTCTTCTTTGGGTACCTGCCAGGCTAGAGATCCCCGGTTAGATCTTATTTTGTCAGTTACACTGAGGTGCTAGGTAGCATATATAAGAAATTTTAAAAGATTAACATTTCTTCAGAGGACACATTTATGTGTGTTGTGGTTGGAATTAGTAGCCTGCCCTGATGGGGAAAATGCCCTGAACCCTAAACAGACTCAGCAGCTTATTGTAGCATGGGGATAGTGATTCAGCAAGTGATTTCAGCTCTCTGACATAGCAGGCAAGAGACAGCTTCTTCACATAACACTCTTTATTCAGGCAAACAAGACTGGGGAACTGAGGAGAGGGAAGCTACATTTATAGGGACAAAAGACTGGCTAGAAAGGATACATTTTGGAGGGAACAATCTCAAGCAATCACAAAGCTGCCTTTTGGTGGGAACCAGTAAGACTGAGGATCCAAATGCAGCAACTTGAATGAACCAATAGTAGCTGTTCCTTCTGGAACAGGAAGGCAGTTACTTTCCCCTAATGTGAATACAGACAATAGTAATACAGCTATGATAACCCTTGAATCAATACACAACACAGCCATTGCAAGCTTTGTGAGGAGGAGGAGGAGGAGGAGGAGGAGGAGGAGGAGGAGGAAGAAGAAGAAGAAGAGGAAGAAGAAGATGATGATGACGGCGACATCTAGGGAGAAAATGGAAGCTGAAACATGCGGGGAGTTAAAACAATTGAATATATGGCTCTGTTTCCATGAGAAATTGAGTATGGGTATGTCTCTGTTCACTACTGGAATGTGGTCCCTGACTGTTTTCAACGAAGTTAAAACAGCCTTCTCAAAAAAGGTTCCCCACTGCTATGGTAAGCTGTATTGAGCTGGATGCACCAATAGTCTGTGGCAGGGTTCTATGTTTCTACTCTATAACTAATAATCAGTGCCTCAGCTTGCTTTTCCCAGTCCCTCTTCCTTTTGTGACGTATCTCCTGAGACTGTGAGCCTGGGGGCAAGGTGTGTCCTGTCAAGGGATATTTAGTTGGAGAGTGGAATGTATAAGCAACTAATGATTATGATGTTTCTGTTATCTGGTCCCCCTGCCTGTTCTGTATGTTTCCCAGATAACACGTTAGGGCAGAAACATAGTCTTCTCTGTACCTACACGGTGGGATTCCTTACCAAGAAAAGCCAAACTGATTAACGCAGTCATTACTGCTGTTCTATTGCTGATTTTATTCTTGTTTTATTTTACTATTTTATTTTCATGTTGATTTTTTATTTCATGCTTGTTGTCCATTTTATTGCGGTGTTTTACACTGTATGTACACAGCTGCGTTTTAGTTGTTATGTTTTATGTTTTTAATGTTAAATTAACGAAGTTGGGTTTTTAAGGCCACAGGTGCGTAACAGAAAAGAAAGGTGGTGTGGTCCCACTGACTTAACATCATAATCACATGCAAAAAGCCTCTGGCGCAGAGACTTTAATGGCAAGTGTCACAGTTATGAGTAATTAAAGTTTTACTAAGGAGTAACACATATGTGTGTGAGAGTTAACATACAAGATCAAACACACAATCACTGTCATCCATGGGTTGCATATTGTTGGATTTGCTAATGGACACACTTTTAATTACATGTGGTCATTCTACCACCTTTTACTAAACAGGTGGTTGATAACTGACTTTTAGTCAAATACAATAAGTGAATGATTGACTGAACCGCTGCAAGTGGTTTGGTAGATTCTCCCATCAATTTACCTAGGGCTTAATTTGTGCCAAGATTGAGGAGACCAGAAGGGGTTTAAACATGTACAGAATGCTCTTTCCCCACTATTGAATTAACTATAGGCAAAAATTATCAAGTTGAGATTAGAAGAAACAGGCTTTCAAGTTGGTGTGCGTGGCACCCATAACATGAGATTTCTAAGTGATCTTGAGCTCAGTGCCTCTCATTTTAGATAAGCTGCTGTTTCAAAATCAATCTGTACAGCAGCTTTAAAAAGACATTCAGAGGTGAATATGTACAATCCACCTTCCCACCTGAGCAGTTACCCCATCTAACTGACTGCAACAAATTCTAACAAGGGTTGCCAATTTGAGCATTTTTACTGTGGGTATAATTTTTCTGACGCCTAGAACTGTGAGAATCAAAATGGAAGTTTCAGCTAGATGAGAGGTGTCGAGAACAAGTCTCTCTCCTTTGATTGCCTGTCAGCTCTGGAGTTTTAGTCTTCTTCATTTCATACTTGTGGGATCAAGGCAAGTTTATGGCAAAAAGTGAACTGAATAAGAATAAGTTACAACATTATCTAACTATTTAATTCAGTATTATGGGGGGGTAGATTATACACAAACTTGCATGCACCAACTCTAAATCGAGAAAGCCTCCTGCACTGAGCCAAACAAATCATCACAGTCAGTACTGACAATGGTTATCACCTGCTGAATAAAGAAGTACCGGTATATAGATTCAGATGTTCTGTTAAGCAATGGAGAACCACTGGGTGCTAATCTCTGACCCCTGCATGTAAGGTTCTTCTCTCTCTCTCTCTCATTCAAGGATCCCATGCTAGAAGACTCATTCATGGGGGGGGGGGGGGGCGTTCATTGAGAATTGACACATTACCTCCTTGCATAACTCAATTAAACTCTTTTTTTCCAATTGAAAACAACTCTTCTGCCCATGTTACATTTTTGCAAATGTGAACTTGCTGTTTTCATTTGCTATAACAACAACAACAAAACAAGACAGATTTCCATCTAAGTAACTACACCAGGCCACTAAACAAACTTGTTTACAAACTTGTTTGAGTTTTATTCACACTTTCAAACATTGCTCTGGAATCTTTTCATGAAAGGTAGTTAAACAACATTTTAAATAAAATTCTAAGATTTGTGTATAAGAGAGTGTTCTTCACATGGCTGTACTGGCTATATTTCTGAGACTAACTCAAAGTGCTGATTACCTTTAACAACTAAACCATGTATGATTTATACCAGTATAATTTAGAAAGTACCTGCTCCCATATGAATCTCCTGAAGAGACTCTGGTCCCTCTAGCCAGAAAGTGAGTCCTGCTAGAATGGGAGAAGCAAAGCTTTTCCATTGATGGCACCAATTCTATACAAATGATCTCCCTAAAGTAGTCCCCAAAGCCACATTGCCCCACCTTCAGAGGGGTAGACAACCTGCAGCCTTCCAGGTATTGTTGGAGTCCAGCTGTCATCAGCCTTAGTCAACATCACCAATCTTCATGGATGATGGCAGTTGTCCAACAACATCTTGAGGGCCACAGGCTCTCCACTCAAAGATGAAAATGTTCCTCTTCATGAAGTCTTTTAACTGATGCTGATGCTGTTTTTATCATATTTTTAGAGTGTGGGTTGTTATTAATTGTTTCAGAATTATGTATATTTGTGTACTGTGTTTATATATATATATATATATATATATATATATATATATATATATATATATATGATTTGTGTGCCTCTTGGTAAAGTTTTCATTAGAACAACAGTATATAATAGACATGGCATAGAAAAGTGAGCAGGAAAATAACTGTACCTTAAATGTTTCTTTTAAGATATAGCCTTAAAGAAATGCATCAACAAGTTGGGACTAAACAAATGTATAGAACGATGGCAAACATAGCATTAATCATTGTAGTTCAGCCCTTTCCCCTCACCAAAAATATCAAAGCAGAAAAATAGCTGTCAAAGCATAAATTGAATCAATTTCAAATTGAACAGAAAATTATTTCCTATTCTCCAACGGTACTGATTTGGAGCGATCTTAAACCTCTGGAAAAGAATTCCCCAATTTCAAAAATTCTGAAGTCTAATTACAAGTAATTATAGCTTTTCATTTCCAACATGATGAAATAATTTGATTCTTTTTACAAGAGGTCTGGCTTAGCTCAAAACAGACAAGTTCTTCTGCTATGAGTTAGTACACAAAGACAATAAAGATCCCTCTTGCAAGGAAATCAGGGATACATGTTGGTCATAAATCATAGATGCAGGATCCAACAAAAAATAGTTTGTGTGTTCTACAAATGCCATTCATTTTCATAGCATATGAGTGAGATAAAGTAAACAGACCTCTGACAGTCTTGGCTTTCAAATAAAAACTGTGTAAGCTTGAAAGAAGAAGAAAGGAAAATGTGCAGCATAACAATTACCTTAACTAACAATCTGTTTTTGTAATAAACGTTGGAGAGAAAGAGAGCAGATGGAAGGCATGCAGTTATTCTGATAGAAAACCAAACACAACCTACCCAAACCTAAATTACAACTAAATATTATTTTAAAGGTGTTTTGTTCCCAGATTTTCTTGCTACTCTCTACCCCCATGAGCTCAAATCTTCTTACTACATATGGAAATGAATCGTAGTCGAGTATACCACGCCTTTGCAAACTTTACTTATCAGAACCTGAAACACAGCCAACACACAATGAAGCCAGTTCAGAGCAATTATTTGCAAAGAGAATCCCTATTCTGCAAGCCCGGCACAACATTAAATACTGCTGTGTGCAAGCAATAAAGCGAAAATCAGATATGCAATAGATATTCACATGATGTGGCTGTACCCAGAGAAGGTGATGAAAATGCTTGGATACAGGTAGTAGGTCCATGGAACTGCATATACACACGCCAAAGTAGGTGTTGAGCAGCTCCATCTTATCTCTGTCACCCAAAAGCATTTCTCCATCTTCTCCACACAGAGGACCTGCAACCTGCTTGTTCTCCTTGCACACAAGCCTGCTGCGCCCCGTTATGCGCCCGCCCCATTCCGCCCCCTTTTCTGGCCACTTCCAGGTTGCCGTGATCAATCAGTTGTCACCTATAATATATGTGAGGCCATTGTCAGGATCTAATTAATGTGAAGCTCCATTACAGATATGCCTACATGTGGTGTGTTGACGTTTATGGAGCAGTGGCAGCATGTTGCAAATTCAAGAGAGCAGGTTACACTGTGAAATGTATTCATAGTACAGTGAACTTGGCCATTCTGGTCTACATGAAAAACCACTGCTTTACTTCATAACAAAGACATTCTGCTTGGCGTGGGAGGGATGGTGTGGTTAATGTGTTCATCAGCACCTGATCGAGCTTAAGGACTGGTGCCTTTCAAACAGATATTCTGCCTACTTCAACGTCTCAACAAAACTTTGTACTGCTGCTTCAATTTCTTCAAATTGCCAAGTATTTTACAAAGCGGCAAAATGATACCTCTTTGGTAAACTTGCTACTGGGAATTATAAACATGCATCAGATTACTAACTCAGATCCTCTCTTGACCGAGAAAGAGAATTCATGATTGGATTCGAGGTAATAACATCAGAAATATATTTGCCTCAGGGTTAAAATAATTCTGAAAATGTGTTTATGAATAATGCCTGCAGCTTCTGGCTCAGGGCAGTGATCAACAATTAGCAGCTAGTATTTTAACCCAAAGGCAATTTTACTGTCACTGTCTTTGAAGAAGCAAGTCAGTAATTGTTTTGTCAGTAGCTTATTTCTTACCAGTGATTCATATAGTAGTCAATCAGATCTTGAGACAGAACGCTATCCAAACAATGGGATTCCCACAATGATCTCCATACAATGAAGCTTGAAAGATTAGCATCTCATATGGACCACAATGGCTGTTGTGTTTAAACTCACTATGAATTCACAAATATCCATATAAAAGCCATTTGTGCAGGCCTGGCTTTTGGAAAAATCCAATGTGCTAATAACAGGGAGCTGGATCTGTGAAACCTGGGATTGAGTATCACAGGTATAAGAGAGAAAATTAAATCCATAAGAATTTAAACCATCCTATTTAGCTCCTATGTACACAAACCTACCGGTAATTTTCAAAAAAGGACCACACTGATTAAAGTGGAATTTGTGTAGTATTAATTACTAAATGGCTATGTATATACATTGGCTGTGGCTTTGAGTGGGGTAAAGGTCTACTGCTGCCAGAATTTAGAACAGAGTTCTAAAGAGCACTAGGATCTTGGTTAGGCAATGACATACATATGCTTCCCCTACACACACAAGACACATAAGGCTTTTCGCATGATATTCACACCACATTGCTTAAAGGTGGTCTGTTACCTCAGGGAGCGAAGCAATACAGTACCAGTGTTTGCAACATGAAAGGTAGAGTTCCATTCAGAACCCCCAGAGCAACTTGCACTTCATCTCCTTGCATTTCATTATTAACATAAGCAAATGAGAATACCTCATTAGAACCTCTGGAAAACAAGTATTGCATATCATTAGAAATATATTTCTAAATATGTCCCATTGAGTAAAATGTAATACTGCTGCGTTGCAAAAGTCCCTTTATATCTCCAACAGATTTAGATCACATCCACATGTCCTCTTGTGTGTCTGTTAACCTTATGATAATAACAATCAAAGAGATTAAGTGACTAGAGAATGGCTATTTTGGGAACTACTCCTTTAAAAAAAATCTGCAGTTAGTTTGCTAATGTTACATTTTTAATATATTAATTACACTATTATTTTTTCCATTCCATAGTGAGTAAAAATGGAGGTGCTGTGAAAATGAGGTTAAGGATGGAGAAGAGCATCAGCAGAATCTACTCAGACAAAATGGACGTTTATGTTTTGATGCTCAGATAAATAAGTAGTAATGCTCTCATGAATGATTTAGTGCTTAAGAGGAGTAAGGGGAAACCTAAGCATTTCTGTGCAACGCAAGCTTGAAGATCATAAGAGGGGGTTGTCTGCTAGCATGTACCAGAGGGAAGTGCAATTCAAAATTCATTTTGACAGCCTCAATTTAAACATTCCTACCTTTACAGTTGGGACCACATGCTACAATAACTGTCACAATTCATTGCAGAGCTTAGCCCATTCCAAATAACTAAAGACTCGCTTCATCTCCAACATACAAAGTGGCTTTCACAAGGAGACTACACATACATATACAGACAACTATATGCCCCTATAATCCCCAGCTCTGGCTCATCTTTCTACTCAATATCTTTTCTCATGTTTTCCTACTGCTGAATAGCCCTGAAGGAGAAAAACAAGAGAGTTGGCTGGCATTGCCAATTGCCAATTAATCCTCTCATTTGCCTCCTCTGCTCATTCCTGGCTAAGAAATCCTCAGCACATCTTTTCTACCATTGATGCAGGCCTGTTGCACACCTCCCTTGCTCTCAGCTCCAGACTTCCTATCTTCTACAGTGATAAAACGGACACTACATATTCTGACATCTCTAATCCTTTCCCCCATACTTGCCCTCTTCTTCCAGTTCTCCCTCCACCCCTCAGCCCTTTTCTCCTCCCTTTAACCCTTCTACATATCCCTCTGATCCTATGCGGTCCTGACTTCTGGCTGATGACAAAATTCCACTTCCAACTTTGTCGTCTGGTTTATGTTGTGCCCATGTCCCAACCAGACAACTTCTACTCTAGCTCTCAGCCCTCTTACCCCTATGCAGAACTCTGTATTGCTTATCCTTATACCCAGTTTAGATCCCTGCCTGTTCCATCACCTTTAATCATCATTAGATTTCCTACATGTGGTCTCCTACTGAGCTACAGGCGTTTCCCCAATTCTTCCCTGTTTGGACTCATCTCTTTGGCTCCCCCTAAAGTGTGTTAGAAAGTCTACCTTTGCCAAATGTCTCTCTTTCTGACTCAGCCTACGTGGAGCAACACAAATTAACTGCACAACGTATAAATGTGACCTGCCGTTTCCTGTATTTTGCATTCCACAAATCCACCACTGATGGATGTCAAATCTCAGCGAACCCTCATCATTCTGGAACTGTGAACCTATACTTGCACTGTTTGCTTGTTAGTCTTGATGTGTGCTTATTTTCAGCGAAGGTTGAGAGACACAGTTGGAATCCTGAAGCCCAGAAGAAGATGAGCAAATTCCACCTTTCCAACATACTCTTCCACCTTCCCTTTCCTGCACAAATGTTTGTGGCTTAGGCCACATGGCTGAAATTAAGCTGAATTGCCCACAAGTTGATTTTACACTTGGGTAAAGTTACAACTCTGCAATAATATGGTACTAAAACAAAATAGCACAACATGTGACACATAGGCCGTAAGAAGGCGTGCTTGTATGATCAGGATTCAGATGGAAGTGACTGACATGTAACTCTCACAATGGGCAGCACAATGTCCAATCTCAGTGCTTTTGAGAGAAATAAATCAGATCCAGGCTCCAAGAAGAAAGTGAAGCACAGGACACAGTCATTTGGTGCCATCTCATTAGTGCTGCCCTTACAAGCAGGTGGGAAGAGATAGCTTTGCAGTAGCTGGAAGTGTGAGCACTCGGCTGTAGATAACCAAGAATATGGGGAACAAAGGAGTAAGTGCCAGCAGAAAAGGGATTGATGTTGAATAGATCACTGGGTAGGCCCACAATACAGAAACACTGATATGGGCAGGCAGGTGGGTGGATAAGGAATCTGGGTCATCTAAGAGAACAACAGTTAAGCAGGGAGACACAGGAGGAGCAGGAAGCCTGAAAGGCTAAGACAGAGTAAGACATAACAAGAGCAAGACCAGAGTCAGGATTGACTTGGAAGCATTGACAACAGCCAGATCAGGATGGGATGCCAGAGTGGAGGGAGAAGCCATGCTGCAATTTAGAAGGCCAATACTGTCCCTCCTTCCATTCTGCAGCATCAAATAGCTTGCTGTTAGTGACACAAATGTACAAGCTTGGAGCAACCCAATGGAAGTCTCAACTGATCCCGAAAGGAAACCATCTTTTGTCAGCCTCACTTCCCCATCTGTGTGCAAAGAAGACTAGTTCTTTTGCAGGACCTGCCCAGCATCAAGAAGCAGTAGTACAGATTTAATTCTGAGATGTGCAAGTCTTAATTCTGAGATGTGAAAGTTTTTAAAGGAGCCCTAAATTTTCACATCACCAATAGCTGTAACACAGAGAATCTGCTCTATCCCCCCCCCCCCCAACACACTCAAATTTTTTCTAAGACTTGTTGACGCAGCGGTTTGTAATTCCAGATTATCAGGTCTCTGGGAATTTAGACTCTAGGGAACTCTTGCTACTCATGCTATTCAGCTTCAACAAATTATACAACCAACCACACAACAGTTCTAGATACAGTACAATAGAGCTCAAGTCTAGACATGTAGGCAGGTTGCATATGCTTTCTATATTAATGCTGCCAATCTGAAAATTTGTATTCAGAGAGATTTATATTAGAAAATGGTGACCTGGCCTCTAGGCTTTGTAGCATC
Organism: Lacerta agilis; assembly: GCF_009819535.1. Taxonomy (NCBI): domain Eukaryota; kingdom Metazoa; phylum Chordata; class Lepidosauria; order Squamata; family Lacertidae; genus Lacerta; species Lacerta agilis. Next base: position 33,507,930 of record NC_046318.1, read on the forward strand.
ATAAAAAGAGGGTGTTAACAACCACATAATGTAGGATAAATCTCCCTCCCGCCACACACAAAGTGCTCAGAAATAAACCCTCACCTATAACCACACTGATCCCCCACATTGTAAATACAAAGAGTAGCTGTCTTTTTCCAAAAAAAACCCCACAAATAAATAAAAATACAAGGACGTAGATGTTACCGAAATACAGTTGCATTTCACCTGGCAGTTTGAGGCAGCGCACTCGCACATGACAACGCATTGATTTTACTTCTACCGCCATGCAGACATCTGTGTAAGGAAATCCATTAGGCAGACAGTTCTCATCTCTATTGACTGACAGACTGACAATCGAATACTTTTCACCTTCCAAACTGACTGACAGTTAGACACTTAAACAAGCCTTCAAGTTGCAATAATAGTATGAAACACTTTCAATTACCTGAATCAAACAAATCCATGATCCCACTAGTTGAATGTACTTTTCTGTCTGCAGCTATGCCTGGCTTGGTTTACATTGTTCTTTGGGTAAGTCAGACCATTTACAAAAAAATACTGCACACATTATGGCATCATTTTAACCAATTATTAAATCCAGAGGATGGGTGGGTGGTTTTTTTCCTTTTTCTTTTGCCCTGTACATTTTTATGCCAAAGAAAAATAAACGGTGCACATTGTTGGAAATTGGCACAGCTATTTTAAAAGCATTCTTCACTACTCTGAAGGGTGATTTTGGCTCCAGCAGATAAACCTTTAATCTGGAATGCAAACATCACCAGAACTCAGTGAGCTTGCTTCAAAGAAAGTAGTATGTGGATTGTAGCCTTCTTAAACAACAGTAAATGTTAACTAATTATCAGTCTGCAGTATGAAGAATGGACCACCTCACTCATCCTGACTGTAACCCTGTGTGGGCACAAGGTGCCTGGTGAAAAACGGTAGATGAGAGAGTACCATTTGCAGCACCAGCCAGCAAGAACATTGGTAGCACAGGATCTTGAACCCAGGTCTCAAGCCATCAAGCAACCCAAACTGGTTCTCCCATCTAAAAAAGGAAGCTAAAGTACTGCAGATTTATGCATTTGCTATTCATTAGTGGCTGTTTTTCTAGCCCAAATTTCTAGCTATTTTCATTACCCAAGTGCATTCTAATGAGTTAACCCCACTCCAATTAAGTTCTGAATCTACTGAGGCCACAGATATGAATCACTGTGTTAGATGCCTGGGAAGCTCCAGATACAATGGTATCTGCATCCTGCAATTTGTAGAATGAGTAACTAAGGTTGAAAGTATCATCTAATGTTGTGTAGACATCAATATGTGTTGCTGCAAGACATTCAGCTTGATCAGACTGAAATATCTAAATGAACATGCTTATGAGTTGAACATATACGCTGCGTAACAGGCAAACAAGTAGGATCAGGGTGCGCTCTAATGTACTGTAATTGGGTTGACAGAAATAAAAGGAAAAGTCAGAGCCCATCAAGAACTGTTCAGTAAAAAACACACAAAAAGCAAAAGATTGTCTTTGCAATTGAACAGTTGCATCAAAAATGGTCAAAGCATTTTAAAAGACATAATTTTACGTTCTGAGGAAACAAGATCTGAAAATAAACCATGTTTCCATAGATTTCCCTTACAAAATCTGGCTTTTAAGTCAAGTTATGTCTGAAACACTGCAGCAGTGTCTCTCACACAGAGAGATACACACCCCCTCCGCCCCTTGCGTAGGCTTGCTGATTTTTGACCAAGGCTGGTAAAAACATACATTTTTTTTAGCAAAACTGATGCTAGTTTGAAAACCATGGACAGAAACAAACTGTAACTGTATTTTGTTAAAAATATATAAAAATAAATGAGACATTGTTTACTGACAATCTGTGTGACTCTTGAAGCAAACTGTGTTAACTGTTTAAAGGTGCTATTTTACTTTGCTTTTAAGTAAATGTTACCAATAAGAGAGCTGCTGTCTCTCTTTAATTAGGAGAAGCATGTTACTTAGTTTTTCATCAAAGCTACACATTAAATAGTTAGTTTATGCGGAGTTCCTTGAAATGTACATGGGTTTTCCAGAACTAGAATATCATATTTAGTTTCAGGTTTGTTTGTTTTTTAATTACTAGTCAATAGTATTTGAAAGAGCCAATACAGAATTTACTGTGCGTACATCTGAAATGATTATTTGAAGGAGCTTGGCTGTTGTACACTATACAGCAAATTGATTTTCCAGAAGGAAATGCAGTCTTTATTTTAACCTAACAGTGTAACTTTGTTGTACTACACGAAAAGGGATCATGCATATTGATTTCTTTATTACCTTCTCTCTTGCATTCAGTAAACAGCCATGATCTGTAAAAGCGCCCCCCCTTTTGTTTTACTATTTCTCAAATGTAGTGACCAGTTTTGCATCCTCACAGATCTCTCTTTGGAGGAAGCTATAGGTTGCTGACAATATGCAGCTAAAATATCACTTCCTCATAGTCAAGGGAATTCAGATTCCCCCCCCCCTTTATTTAAAGGAAGTTTTTAGCTCTGCTGAAATGTTACCTGGTCAAAATTTTCTCCAACAAACTCTTTTAACTAATTAAAAAACAGACTACATGATGAACTGAATAATTGCCTTAAAAAAAGAAAAAACGGGAACCGAGGTGTGTGTGAGGAAAATAGATAGGGGTTGGAATAGAAGGGAAATGAGAGATACCATTTCATATTTCAGGAATAAACCATGGAAGCTTAACGTTATCCAGACCGATGAACCTAAAATATTATAGTAATGGAACATGAATTTTATATTGCTTCCTTTTGAACACAATTAAACTTCAGAGAACATTAACATGTACTTTCTGGAACCGATGTAAGCAATTAAAAAATTGCAACCAAAATGTTTTGTGAGGCGTAATTACTATAAGGTCACTAGATATTATTTGGAGTCAGTTTAGTTTATCACATTACGACATGACAGGACGCGAGGCAAAAATTATAAATTCCTTCCCTAAATCTGTCCTTTTCTGATTTAGATGGATGAAGAATAATTAACTCTTAATTATTCAGATGACTTCAAGGCAGTTTTAGGATTCAGCAGAAGAATTCAGTCATTTTAACCAAGGAAAGCAGTCGCCTATCATTTATCAAATCTTGCAACTTGACCAATGATGAATAAAAAAATCTATGTTTACCCACAGCCCTAACTGCTACCTTAGAGGTGGTTAAGCAACAAAATTTCCTTTAAATTCTACCATATGCAAATTATCAGATGCAATTTGCATTTTAAAGTATTTAACTCTACATATTTATTGGATTTTGAGGCCATGCTGATCATTGATTTATGTGCTTCTGGCACTCATATTTCCATATTTGTATGATTCTGATGACAGTAATAATTCAAATGCGCAGAAAGTTGTTCTTTGAACAATATCTTTAATTACGTCCTCAAAGCATCATTGTTTTGCCTGGTGTCCTGACAAAAATGGTTTGAAATGAGAAATGGCACCGAGATCCGAAATGCACAAAAGTACATTTGTCCTTTGCTGTCTAATACCAGATGCACAGATATGACTTTTCACGTTAGCCAATCCTCAGCCCTAAACAGTCTGCGGAGCCCAGCAACCTTGCACGTAAGTACTTTATTAATTCTGACACACTTTCACGACAAATTCAATCACAGTTCATAAGATTTCTGTTCAAAATGCAAAACCTGCCCCATTTACTTTGCCGCTAACTCAGAAAGTTTCTCTGCCATGTCTTCTTATTGGAGTTGTCACAAATTATGTGCACTCTTATGAAAGCTATCAAGAACTGTAATCATTAAAAGATTCACCAATGTTTTGCCTATTTATTTTCTCAAAACGAAGCCGCTGCATCTCCTGTCACCACCATCCAAATAATTCCTTTTGCTATTACTTTTGGCACTCGGACACATTTGCAAACTTTTTAAAATAATTGCTCATTCATGTACATACATACAAGACTAATGCATTAGCTGACGCAAAGTACTTGTAGTTAAGTATTCTTATTCATACCAGTGTTCATTTAAATATTGTGCACATGTCAAGTATCATAATATTCTAGCCTTTCAGTGTAATATATACATAAAACACCCTTATACATATTAGTGTAGCTTTTATAGATGGCATGCTGCATAATTCATTTTTTTCAGCATCTCTTAGGGACAATGTTTTGTATTTTTTTTTCCAAAGGCTCTTATTAAAAGTTTTTTTAAAGAGAATCTAAAAAAATTATCGAGTAATTTGTACTTATGAAACATCATATGCTTTAAAAACAAAAATGAACACACCCATATTCCTGTAGCCCTTGCTTTTTAGTATATAACTGAAGTGTTATGAAATTATTGTACAGTTCCTGCACTCAAAAACCTCTTCCATAATAAAATACTTCTCAGCACATGGTGGGATTTGCAAACTATTTTGCGCTACATCTTTAAAACTATACATTTTGCATAGGTAGTTTTTTTTAAAAAAATCCTTTCCAATAAAATCTGGCAAAAACTCACTAACAGATGTGTTTATCTGTGGCTTGGAGATACTGCCAAAAAGTGGGGGGGGGGCTTTATCTATAGGAAAACTTTGCATGTTTTATTTATGGATATGGAGTAAATTTTTTGGAATAAAACAACTGTATATAATGCTGTGTTCATTTTATGAGAACACCCCAGGCAAAGGAATATATAGGGTACACTGAATGCCATGCTCCTTTAATATACTGATTATACTTCCCATATATATCTTTAAAACCCAAGGGACTAAAAATAAGTTTCAGCTAGGGAAAAGGTATATTTTCCATCATGCATATTTTTTAATATGCACTTATTATAATCTATTATCATGTTAGGTTTAAGACCAAGCATCAAGACGCATTTCAAAAGGCAGCATTTTTATCTGAAACTGCAAGTTGTCGGGGGGGGGGGGGTGAATGTGTTGTCTTGATGTAAAACAAATTATGGAGCTAGAATTACACCTGACATTTCCTGAACAAATTTTCAAGGAAACATCTCAAGGCAAGAAGCTGTTTTTCAGCTACCATCAGATTAAAATATTTACTTCTTTGTTCAGCGATAATCTGTTGCTAGTAAAATTAGTTAAATAGGTTTGTTGCTGGCCTGAGGTACACAGAGAAGTAAAATAATTGATTTTTATTGATAGCATTCTGCACTATCCCTTTTACTTCTGACAAAGAACACTCTGAAAAAAATGCATTAGGCAGGATGAAAAATAAATGGTACTGGTAAGAAAAGTTACAATAGTGCGCTTTTCGTGTGCGTGGAAAACACACAGAGGCGCACAGTGAAAAATAATCCCAAACACACACTTTTACACTCCCTAGTGGCCAATCTAGGAATAACACTGCAGACCCTTTGCAGCTGGTCTGTAATTCTGGCCAAAGAACCAGAATGACTGTTGCAGCAGATGTACTAATGGCAAGCAGATTGACAATGCCTTAAAAAGGTGTGTGCGAGGAAAAAAACCCCGTTACATTTTCAAAGAGAAGAATATGGGGCTAAAGCAGATATGTGGTAAAACAAGACCCGTTTGTAACTGCTAAATCAGAACTTGAGCCAATAGAGCTTACCCACTGTGAGAACGTGAAGTAGCTACAACAACGGTTAGCGTTTTTTGTTTTTTTTAAAATAAAGCTCTGAATTTGTTACTTCCATTTTACTTAATGCTAGTGCCAAAGAGAGAAGAAAATATGGACGTGGAGGTGGTGGCTAAAGAGGGAATATTTTACATAATCCAATTTTAGGATCCACAACTGTTACTTGAAAGGCAATACATTAATAGGACAGTTTTCAACTGTCAGCCTATCTGGTTTTTCATTTGCAGAAAAAGGTTATAAAACAGGAATGTGATCTGTATTAAGAAATCCTTTAAAATGATTTGAAAGTGATGCTTGGTATGGTTATTTATCAAAAACAAACACTGAATTTTAAGGAAAAGAATCTACCGGTATTCAGTGCTCAGTCATTCTGCTATGAACTTACTGCATTATAAATTCTCAGAATTTGTTTCTAGAGATCCTTAATATGCTACCGGGAACCCTTTCATTTATTCTTGTCCTTGCCATAGCTGTGTTTCTGATATTATAGTTATCATGGCTAAGATTTTTTTAAGCAAGACCAGGTGTTCTTCGGGAGCCCTAACATAACACTGTGGTTTAAAGACCATAGCATGTTGGGTGTATGTTCCTGCATATAGAATATTAGAAAGGAAAAGCTAATGCTGTTCATAGCACAGAAATTTCTGCTCCAAGGTGCTTTACTTAACATTGCTTTCATTAAAAACTCTCAAAAACTGGAAAGAGAGGAAAATCTAGATGCTCTCCCACAGAATAAAAAATAATAATGAGGAACACAACAGGCAAAAATTATGGACACAAACAACAGCACTTCTAATTTACTTTTCATTCTAAAATAATGCATTACTTCAGCAGCTTACACCTGGTGACAATTTCAATATCTAAAAATTAATAAATGACTATGGACATCATGACTGTAACATTGTAACCAAATGGGTAAATGCTTAACTATTTTAGTTACAGCTAAGGTCTTTTAGAAATATATATTTCAAGAAAATTAATGAATCCCTAAATCAGTAATATAAAATATAAAGAATTTATACATAATTAAGACATTAATCTTCATGGTACAGAAGAAAAGTTATTGTTTATCATCTACACGTTAAAATGAAATTCCTAAACTGGCACTTTTTATCATTTTCAGAGCTGAGCACCATCCCTATTAATAATGAATTAAGCAGTTTGCATCCAGCTACATAAATTGGGAGTTGATTGCAATGGGACAGAAAACTGTAACAGGCAACAATTATGTTTACTGCAAAAAGGGGTTGGGGTGATTTCCCGACCTCTGCTGCTTAAATAGCAGCGGAAAGTGCAGAAGTTGCAATATGCATATATTAAAGAAAACTGGTTGCAGCATATACCAGGTAAGAATGAGAATATTATGTTCCTCAGTACTGAAAACCCAAAATAGAAACGTTGTCAGGTATGTCCTTTGTGCATTTATAAATTTTATTGGAAAGGTGTTCAAGGAATACAATGTTTACAGTGCTGTTTTGCAATTGTATAATTTTATTCTTATATTTTTGATCAATGTCCTTGAGCATTAATGATCAGCATTTGAACATTGGCCGCTCAAGAAAAAGCAAGCAAGCACAGTTTGCCTCAGTTGTGTGAAGACAAGAAAATAAATCCAGAAATAAAGGCTTCTTATGTTTGACATAAATGTTTTTAAGTACAATATGACCAGAGGCTCACTTCTCAAAAAATGAAAACCCACCTTTTAAAAAACAGCTGCCTCAATAAAAGCTGGCCAGAAAGAAGTGATAATTTCCTGTTTCTATTAAATTCCTTAGGACAGTACCAAGGAAAGGAATGGATTCTGCAGTATTCATTTAGGAGGGCTGCCATATGGCTGTATAGTATGTTCTATGTTCTCGTATTAAGCACTTCTTTAGTACTGCAGAATGTTAAACGTCTGGACATTAGCAAAGAAACCAGGGTAACAGTATTTACACGGCAGACCCTTGACTCAAAAGTAACGAGAGCGTTGTAACATTTTGGGGGGACTTTAAAGACAGTGTGCTTAGAAAAATGGTGAATACTGTATGACTAAGCACATGAAGTAAGAAAAATGTATAGGTCAACTCATTTATAGTAATTCAACCTTCATCTTCTGATTTACTTACTGTAAAAATCTATTAGAGCTCCAATTTGGTAGTGAACTGTAGCCATCTACTGGAATGAAGAGATAAAGCAAACGCTTAAGACAATATTCATCCCCAAGAATCTAGCATGCTCTGCTTATTATCTAATCTAACCCAGGAAGCAGAAATTGAATACACTTAGAAGCTATTAATACTATTAAAGACATCCCTTTCTCAGCTACTGCTCTTTCCACACAGTGCGCCGAAATTTTGATGCCACAATTTAAAAATACTTATATGCAATAAATTTATTGCTTTCCATCATATGGAGACCCAGTTTCATTTATGTCCTTAGAAAGGGGGGAGGGGGAGGGGGAGGGGGAGGGGATTGTGTCCTGTTAACCAAACATTATTACTTCCCAGACACAGTCTAGAACAAGACCCCAAAATCTTTTCTAGCAGCTTGTGGAAATTCATAGTTTCTGTTTGAAGCAATATGTAACAATGCAGTGCACAGTACAGCTGTACTACTGAAAAAAATCTGAGCAAAGATAAAGCCCAAACACAAATCCTGTTTCAGTGGCAGGGAAAAACACATCTCTTTCTTTTCACATCGACAAATGTTGAGTTGCATGTACCGTACTTGGTGCATGTTAAATTTGGAACCTGGGCCACACATGACTGCTTTCCTCAGTCACTCTCTTTGCAGGGCTAATACTTTTAAAGCAATGTTTAATGAATGTCTATTTCCTTAAAATTAAAATGCAGATAGGCAGAACTCAGTAGGGGGGGGGAAGCTCAGGCAGAGTCCACAGTCCATATTTTTGAGGACAAAATCCTGAACTGCTGGTTGCATCTACAGTACAGACAGGCTTCAGAAGTTCTAGTGAACTGTTTAGATGAAGAGTTTCAGCTGTACGCCTCATATATTTCCCTTGGGTTCCCACACTATACACTAACATGGTATGGTATCATATAAAGATTAAATTCATCAATATATAGATTGAAGAATAAATCTTGCTGTAACAAATGCATGCCGGTGGCAATACGCAAGTATCACCAGTGGCGTAGGAAGGGCGGGGTTCCAGGGGAGGGGGTGACACTTGGCGGCCCCTCCCCAAACCGAGCCCCGCCGCCCGGCACCCGTCCGTACTGCTTTACGGATGGCCAGGGCAGCCCCACAACCCGCCGCTCGCTCGGCGGCTTGTGGGGCTGCCCCAACCGTAAAGCAGCACAGATGGGGCAGCCCCACAGTGGCGGAGGAACCTTTTGGCTGCCCAGGGCGGCAGCACGGAGGCACCCCCCCCCCCGGGGACGGGGGCGTCATGACATCACGACGTCAGACAGACTGCGCATGCGCGGAAATGCTGCGCATGACCACTCCATCCGGGCTGGCGCTGCTGCTCCTGCAGTGACCGGGTGAGCCGCCGAGTGGGGCTGCCCTGTCGTGGGGCTGCCCTGTCCATAAAGCAGCACAGACAGGGCAGCCCCACGAGCCGCCGCACGAGCCGTTTGGCGGCTCGTTCAGTCATTGCGGGAGCAGCAGCACCGGCCTGGATGGACTGGGCATGCCCAGTCCATCCAGGCCGGCACTGCTGCTCCCGTGGTGACCGGGCGAGCCGCCGAGGAGTGGCGGGTCGTGGGGCTGCCCCGTCCGTCCGTAAAGCAGTATGGATGGGTGCCAAGTGTCACCCCCCTCCCCTGGAACGTGGGGCAGACCGCCCCCTACTCCCCGCCCTTCCTACACCACTGCAGCCCCACAAGCCGCCGCTCACTCGGCGGCTCGCCCAGTTGCCACGGGAGCAGCAGCGCCAGCCCAAATGAACTGCGCATGCCCAGTCCATCCGGGCTGGTGCTGCTGCTTCTGCGGTGACCGAGCGAGCGGTGGCTCGTGGGTCTACCCCGTCCGTACTGCTTTACAGATGGGGCAGCCCCACGACCCGCCACTCTCTCAGCATCTTGTCCGGTCGCCGTGGGAGCAGCAGCGCCGGCTTGGATGGACTGGGCATGCATGGCATTTCCACGCATGTGCAGTCCATCCGACGTAATGACGTCACAATACCCCCAGGGGGGTGCGTACGTGGTGCCGCCCCAGGCAGCCAAAAAGCTTCCTCCGCCGCTATCACCACATCAGTCCTACCCTTATCCACCTAGCTTCATATATCTATGGCACCAATGAATTTTACACGAATGTGTTCTGCCACACACAAACTCAGAATTTCACATCTGGTGTAGAATTCAGCATTCATAGAGTCTTTGCTTTCAAAACAAAAGTAAGTTACTCTCTCCTATAGCTGCAGATAAAAGCTAAGCAAGGGTAATCATGACCAGGGATCAGTGCTTTATGTAGCTTAACGGCTCTCCAATAACCACCCTCTCTGTGGTGACTGGCATGGAGTAGCAGCAATATTGTCTGACCAGTCCTGTGGACGGTTGTGGGAAGGTGTTGTGGTAGGAATTGCATCAGCACAGGAAGTCAGTGAGCCAACCAAACAGATTCTCTAACAGCAGCAGGGTGAGGGGGATATGCCCCTAATAATATTCACCAGGAAACAGTGAGTTGGGTCCAAAGGCAGCCTTACATAAACAGGAAAAGGCTGGGTCCAAAAGAGGCTTCCAAGTGGGGCAATGCAATTCTTATAGACTCCCCTTTCTCCCTTCACAGCACCTCCCATTGAGTGTCCAATTCCCTGGACCAGATTTGGGGGGGGGGGGATAGATTCACGCAACGGGTAAGCAAGAACTGAGACGTAACATCTTCCTGTTCCAGGAGTGGGAGACATTTACAGGACTCCCCACCCTCCACACTATTATTTCACAAAAATATTAAACTATGCTTTGTTGGCCATGGGGACCACTGCCAAGTAATTCAAAGCCATGTATCAGGCCTTGTAGCTAAATAGTATGTGAAACTGCTTTTCTTTAAAATCTTCACAATAAGGAAAGTGAAATTTTCACCTTGGTGGTTCAAGCAATCTGGTGAAGTCAGCTTAAGGAATTCTGATGCCTGGACTCCATATTCAGATATATCTGCATACTGTTTTACATTGCACTGTTCTCAAGCGAGGACAGAAATATTTATGCTTCTACGTATCCTCTGCATTTCCTCCTAATTTCCACCCTCCCTTCTTGTGCTGTTGTTTTCTGTCTGCGGTTTGCTTCTTGCATTATTTTGTTAAAGAAAAAAACTGTTTGAAACTAAATAACAAGGGGGAGGGAAAGACACCATTTGAGTAAAAGAGGGCACCTTTTCCTTCAGGTTTGTGTGGGAGCCATAAAATGAGCACGAGAAGAGCTCTTCTGGAGCAGACCAAAGGTACATCTACTCTGGCATCTTGTTTTCACAGTGGCCAACCAGATGCTTATGGGAAGCCTACAAGAAGGACCTGAGTGCAACTGCACTCTGCCCACCTGCAATTCCTAGCAACAGGTATACAAAGGCTGACTGCCACCAACAGTGGAGGTAGAACACAGCCATCATGGCTAGTGGCCATCTTTTATGAAACATTCTAATGGGCTTTCTGTCTTTGACTGAGGTACTGCATATACACGAGTACACATAAGCTGAGAGAATGTAGCTCAAGCCTATCGTAAATCTGCAGTTTTGATAGGTTTACAGGTGGTTTGCACCCAAACTCATGGTTACTGCCTGTTTCTATAAATGCAGAGCCACTTTGTGCAGTCTGAAGAGTTTTCTGGATCCCCAGACACACTAAGTACTGGTACATCATGCCATCATAATGCAGGATAGGACATTCCTTTGGTACTCATTCAGCGAACCCCACATTTCAACAGATATGGTGACTTCACCACAAACCTTTCTGGGCTCTTTATGACAAGAAGCATAATAACTGCAAGAAACATTATATTGCAAAACAATGACACTGTGAAAGCAGGTTTACCACATCTATCAGCCAATCACCCATTCCCACCACCCTTCTGAGTAAGACCCCTCCCCACCCTCTCACTATATATATATCGGGTCTGGTGACTTCTGTTTCAGTGTATCTGAAGAAGTGTGCATGCACACGAAAGCTCATCATACCAAGAACAAACTTAGGTGGTCTCTAAGGTGCTACTAGAAGGAATTTTTTTATTATGAAAGCAGAAATTAGAAGGATGTATTCCATATTCTCCACAAATGGTGTATCTGGAGTTGTACACAATTCCAGAACACTAACTGAATAATAACGATGACATTGTGTGACAGCATACAAAAAAAAAAAAAAACCCCACAGGAACTATACCACTCTAAATGGAAAGTGTGGAAATGCCCTAGGACTCAAATCCATTCAGCGATACCATGATTTCTGTTTAAATTAGTGCTGCTGGCCAAGTGACAAAATCCAAGTTGTTTGGCCATATAGGTTTTAATTGATTAACCAATTAAATCTACATATAGTTTTGAAGAAAAAAGCATCCTTTCCTTGTATTAAGGCAACATGTGTATGTATGCTTCACAGAAACCACCCTCTTAAAACATTTCAAAATCCTCAGCTGAGCAATACCTTTCTTAAAGGGTAAAGGAACCCCTGGCCATTAGGTCCAGTCGTGAACGACTCTGGGGTTGCGGCGCTCATCTCACTTTATTGGCTGAGGGAGCCGGCGTACAGCTTCCGGGTCATGTGGCCAGCATGAGTAAGCCACTTCTGGCGAACCAAAGCAGCGCACGGAAACGCTGTTTACCTTCCTGCCAGAGCAGTACCTATTTATCTATTTGCACTTTGACGTGCTTTCAAACTGCTAGGTTGGCAGGAGCAGGAACCGAGCAATGGGAGCTCACCCCATTGCAGGGATTTGAACCGCCAACCTTCTGATCGGCAAGCCCTAGGCTCTGTGGTTTAACCCACAGCACCACCCGTGTCTGATAACTTTCTTAGGCCCAACCAAAAATGCCGCAAATAGTGAGCAAGCTCTCAATTTCTTAATAAGTCTCCATAAGCCTAGAACAGAGGTGGCTAACCTGTGGGCCTCCAGCTTTCCTCTCGCTCTCTTTTCTCCTCTACATCCTCAAAATCTGCTCCAGAGGGTTGGAGGACCTCTGAAGCGGATTTTGGGGGCGCACAGGAGGAGGAGTGGAAATGAAAGCACTGTTGTGTTAGCTGAACTCACAGCACTGGGCAATGAGGCAGTAAAATGGGGTAAAAAATTCAAAAGGGGGGTAAGACTTCAAAAATGGTGATCAGCCATTACTTTTTTTTTCTTAAATCCTAGGTGTGACTTGATTTCACAGTCAGGGGCAGTATGGTTCTGGGTATCAGTTACTGGCAAACACAGGAGGGGGGATTTCACTTGCTTTTGGGTCCTGTTTGTAGGTTTCCTGCAGACATCTAGTCCGGACTAGATTGGCCTGCTCTTATGTTCTTACACCAATACTAGAAGAAGCTAATTCAATCCGTCTTCAATCTTTGCCTTGAAACTAAATAGCCACCTCATGGCTGCAACATTCAATCTAATGTTTGTATTCCTCCATGGTTATCATCCACCCACTGCTCTGTGTAATTTTTAGCCAGGTGAAGTAGCTCTGTGCTCTCCTCTCTGGGGAGGAGAGTATTTCCAGAGAGGAGCTGCCAAGGTCAAGTCAGCCAGAAGCACCTCTGACATCAGCAAGGGAGGAGGGTAACTCCGTCAAGCCCCCTCCTCTGAAGACAGCAACTGCTGTAAACTGGAATTCCTGTCTTCTTGGTCCAGAGATTGTCATATGCTCTGTTTCCTCATCGGAACAGGGGGTTGGAGACATTTTCCCAGAGATGAGTTATGCCTATGAGGATTCTGGATGAGTGGTGCTAAGAACGGGTACTGGGCTTGATCTTACCCCACCTCCCTCCCATCCACTCAATGGTGGAGCTGACCCCAAAGCAGAGAGGCCACTGGGCTCGGGGCAGCTCCCTTGCACGCTGGAGCCAGGCTCCAATGAGGGAGCCTATGTGGGGGCACCTGGCCATCGCCCCCACCCACCCACCCCCCAACGCTATGCCCAAGCATCCAATTTTACTTGTGTGGTATAACAGTAAGAAAGACAATCTGACTGCTGATTTTTGTAAGTTGCTCTGGGAGTTTTTTTGGCTAATGGGAAGGGAATATCTGCCTTGGTATCTCAGTCAGTAGAGCATGAGACTCTTAGTTTCAGGGTTGTGGGTTCAAACCCAATGTTGGGCAAAAGTGGCTGTCTGCCTTATTATGGTTTATTTAAAAAGTTTGTACCTCATCCTTTGGCCAAAGGGGAAATGGGGGAAAGTCACAGCTACCAGCAGCAGTTTTCGTTAAGTATTTCTATTAAAAGTAATTAACATTTTTCTACATTGTTGCTTTCTTAATTGGCGAGACCATCATCTGGAACATTGGTGAGGCCTATTGCCACCCAGTCCATCTGCTGCTTGGAGTAAGAATGAGCAGCCAGGCTCAAAATGAGATTCATGGCCAAGGGAAGGACAACCCTCTACAACAGGGAACTCTCTTGAGATTATGAGCAAAGGGGTGGTCTCTTTGCGGGTGGAGCTGAGGTCCAGGCATGAACTCTTGCTGGTTTGTACTCAAGTATCATGATTGGGCTTTTAGTTGGCTGGGTGTGCTAACCATTTAAGTGACAGTAGGAAGTTAAGCAAAGGCTACTGGGGAAAGTTAGGTGGGACTCTTTGGGGAGAGGGAATGTTTTCAACTATTAAAACAGTACTGTGCTGTCACAGTTTCATCAAGTCTCATTTGTTCTGCAAACTGCTTTGGTGGCAAACTTGAATAAAATATGGAGTACAAATAAAAATTAATCAAACTGATTATCTGACTAAACATTGGTATCTACAACTGCACAGATATATTCCCTGCTTCTCATTTCAAATACCTTCCAGCCGTTCTTGTACGACATCTCAATGAGAAGGCCAGGTATGAAATCTACAAGTGCAATAACTTATCACATTTGTGTAACTCATACACTACACTTGTCATGCCTCCATAAATGTTTTTAAATAGGCTGCACCAGAGCTGAATTCTAACAACCAACCACTTCTCAAAACTTTTCAAATGAAATGGAAAGACGTTTATTAGGTAGGACACCCAGCAGCCCTGAACCAACACCCGCCCTGGCAAGCCTGGTCAGTGGCATAGTGGTCCCATGGTGGTACCCATTCTCTCTCTCTGCAAATGCTCCACTTATTGTGAAATTATTGCTCATAGCCAGGCCCACAACAGCAGGATTCACAACAGTAGTGCTGAGTGAACTACAGTCACACAAATGGAATCCAGCCCAACCACAAGCCCAGAAATCCCACTCATGGGGGCTGCTATATGCCTACCATTAGATATACAGTGGTGCCTCGCAAGACGAAATTAATTCGTTCCACAAGACTTTTCGTCTTGCGGAAATTTCGTCTTGCGAGGCACCGTTTCCCATAGGAACGCATTAAAATTTAATTAATGCGTTCCTATGGGGGGGGAAGTCTGGGGGCCCCTCCCGACCAGCACCGGAGCCACTCCGCGTTTTAAGGCTGCAGCGAGCGAACAGCAGCGCTGCTGTTCGCTCGCTGCAGCCTTAAAACGCGGCACCGCGCGGCTCCGGTGCCGGCTTACAGTGGTACCTTGCCAGACAAATTCGTCTTGCGAAAAACAGCCATAGATGAATTCGTCTCGCAAGTCAACTAAAAACTCACAAAACCCTTTCGTTTTGCGAGTTTTTCGTTGCGCGAGGCATTCGTCTTGCGGGGTACCACTGTATATTATTATATCTCCTTCTGAAAGTTATTGTGACTATTAAATGGTGGAATATTTATTTCAAGAGTAGTCAATTGCTCTGTGTCCTCAAGTAAATAAATTAATTTCTATTGTTTTGGTATATCACCCCCTACCCTTCATCATTCACACACACACACACACACACACACACACAGTCCTTTTGCAGAATTCAGACTGTACAATGGCCACCACAGACCTCATATGGGCTGCAATGCTCAAAGCACCTACGACAAATTAATAATACAGTACAACACAGTTTGAGAGCTGGCATTATGAAGTTTTGACTGCTTTAGAAGCGAACACATAAATATTGATTCTGCTCACAGATAAGTATTAGCCCTCCTGCACAGAAGGATGTCACACAGCAGACATTTTTGTCCAACTTGAACGGGAGAGTTTTTCCTCTAGTATCCTAGATACTCACACACATTCAGGGCAAAGATCCACTTGGAAATCCTCCACAGATCACTTGAAATTAAGAGACGCTCTCTTTTATTTGAAGAATAAAGAATAGTATGTGCGATTTATATGTGTTGGTTGGCACACAACACCAAAGCATGCTTTCGGGCCCTATGTTCACAGATGCCCATCTCCCGAGACTCAGGCCACTTACTTCCCAGCTTTAAACAAACCATAGCTTGCCATTACAGAATCACAGAGCTAGTGCAATCACAGGGCAAGTGCAAACCATGGCTGGCTGACTTGCCACACACCAGGAAGGAGTCTGACTGTTCAAGAGTAAAGGCAGTGCCAAAGCTCAGAACGAGGTCATATAATTTTAAACAATGGTTTGCTGCAACAGACAAACCTGTCTTTTCACTAACATTATTTTTAAAAAAATTCTGAGCTCTAATGATCTTCAGATTAGTTTCTGTATATAAGGATTGAACAAAGCAAGGATGATACTCTGTCACAGCAGAACATAGTGCTAAGACTGAATCAATTTCCAGGTTGCTATTAGAGCCATGCCTGTAATCCCCTTATATTAGATAAGCCAAAAAATAATTTTAAAAATCCATAAAGTCTGCTGTCCTATGTCTTGGAATCTACCACTCTTTAAAATCTGTGCATCTTGAACCTGAGTGTTATTCATTGCACACTGTGCTAACTACTTTTGTTTTCGC